>NW_026067913.1:10047387-10241128 GCF_014885135.2 Alexandromys fortis | reverse complement strand
GGGAGGGTATACCTCTCCCTTCCTTCTGTAACCATAAGAGCCCCGCTGTTGTGTGCTTCTCTTTTTAATTCTCTTTGCAAAATTCAGTTTGAAGAGAAGATTCCCTGTTGGTTTTTTTTTTTTTTTAAAGTACTTGTTTAACTACAGCTTTATCCCTAAACATTTTGGTTGGAAATCAGCAAGTTATAAGCCTATTTTAGAACTGAGCTGGGTTTTAATTTTTTTTATTTTTAAAACCCCAAACTTTTATTTCAGAAATATTTGGCTGTAGAAATGAGTCAGACATCTCATTTTAGCTGAGACAATTTTTGCCAAATAAAATGAAAAGAAAATATGAAAATCACTTCTCCAGAAAGAAAGATTGTTGCTGCAGGGACCAGTCTGCTTTCGCTTGAGGCCTTTCTTGCAAACCGGTTAGCAGAGACTTAAAACTGAGGACAGGAGGGAAAGAACCACCCTGTCTCCACTGCAATTTGTTATTTGCATTTCAAATGTAACAATACCAGCAGAAGTGGTTTATCTATAATATGTCTAGAATCCTAGAATTCAGGAGGTTAAGGCAGGGGAATTATGGTGAGCATAGGCCAACCTGAGCTAAAAAGTGAGATCCAGGCCAACCTGGGCTACAAAGTTAGAAATAATGAATGAATGAATGAATGAATGAATAATAGTATTTTGTTCGTTGATCTTTAAGGTCTCAATCTACAGGGGAGGTAGAACTTCTGCAGAGAGAAGTAACTAGGACTCTGGAGCTGACTGAGAACTGATATTGATAATGTTGAGAATCCTGTGAAATCCACCCAGAAGCACAAAGCAGAAAAGAGGACCTTCCCTAGACTAGGTCTACAACCTAGAAACCAGATGTAATGTGGCCATGTCCAACCTCTAGAACTATGAGAAATAAATTCCATTTTTTGTGACTAGACAGTCTCAGGCAGTTTGTTATAGCAGCATGACTGAAGCTTAGATACACTACATCCCATGATCTGTATGTCCACCTTTAAAGCATGAAGTAAATTATGAGGCTTCATTGCTCTATTGAGTGCTTATGGCTCCAGAGTCTGGGGAAAGTACTTCACACACAGCATCCTCTTTAATGTTCACAATTCCTACACAGTAGGTGCATTAACTCCCTCTGCATCTAATAAGATGAAGGTAACTGAGACCTAGTGCAGTTACGCATTTCCAGCCATATATCTTGAAATATATGAAGACAGACCTAAAGTCCAGTTGTAGCTGGGTCTAAACTACAAACAATATCAGCTACTCGAAGAATTCTTCTTGAAAGAGAACAAGTCTTGTTCCCTGCCTCCTCTCTTATTTAAAAAGGATTTAATATCATCTTTTGAAGTGTTATTTAAGAATTAGTCTGTGAACCACACAAGGATAAGCAGTTCCCCTAAACCCACTATATAGCATATAACAGTTCAGATGACTTTTTTTTTACAAATCAAATTTACCCTTAATGGATAAGTATTTGATATCCTTGTCAATTCTCAAATAATGTTCTCCTGACTTCAAAATAACTATGAGTTTTTTTTTAAAAAAAATTCAGTGTTATTAGATTAAGTGTGCATTTTACTTGGGTGCTTGTTGAAATAAGAGCGGCGGGGCTGCGTCCCCAGCACCCCAGCCGCCTGCTAGCTTATGCCCGAAATAACAACACACAAACTGTATTCATTTAAAGACTGCTTGGCCCATTTCTATCTAGCCTCTTCTAGGCTAATTATCACATATTAATTTAGCCCATTTCTAATAATGTGTGTAAGCACCCCAAGGTGCGCTTACCGGGAAGATTCTAGCCTACATCCATCCTGGGTCTGAGCTGCCTGGGAGAGCTGAGCATGGCGTCTCTGCTCCAGAGAGCAGAGCTGTCGGGTCTGTCTGAGGAGTCTTACCTCACTTCCTCTTCCTCCTGTTTACTCCTCCCACCTATGTTTTAACCTATCAGGGCAAGCAGTTTCTTTATTTAATTAACCAATGAAATCAACAGATTGATATATGACACTCCCACATCAGGTGCTGATCATGAAAGAGCAACCGGCATTTGGGAGCATCATTTACATGTATTTTTTTAATTCGGTATTTCTTTTAGAAGCTCATTGTTTCTGGGGGTCCTGAAATTTCTATGGGACAGTTCTCAGCTGCATTCCCAGACGATCACCACCTCAGGTGTGTTTCTGTGTCCATCTCACACACTGACTCATTGGAGAAAATCAACCACTAGCATAGGAAAGGTGCACCACCCAGACAGGAAAACTGGATGGTGCTTCTTTGTAATGACACCTAGGTCCTCAGGATGTTTCACAGGGTAGCCCAGGGCAGAGTGTTTCCTTTTCTCATAGATAGGCAGTCCAGCCTGATACACTGCACCCATGTTCCCTCAGAAATGACAGGTCTGTATGTGTCCCCTGTGTTTTAGAAAACTTCTCAAGGGGGCTCTGAGAGCCTGTGTACCTGCAGTTACTGGGCATTTTGGTGAACATTAGTACAAATGTGAAATTCCAAACCAGTATAGGATATCACTTTTGAGCTAAAATCCAACTGAGTTGGGAAGAGATTGGCATTTAAGCAGATGTCAGCAGTGTTTTGGGAAATGTAAATTGAGGTACAGATGGTGACTGGAAGGGAGTTAAGAGCATCTGTGTTCTGTGGGGAAAAAAACTATATTTGTGAAAAAATTTTAAATAATAACTGAAATTTCCAACTCGATTCTGAAAGGAGACAAGAAAATGTCCACGTTGGATGGCACTGTTTGCTAAGTTTCTCATCAGCCCGAAGATGCTCGAGTTTCTACGTCGTGCTTCTAACGTAGGATCAAGAGGAAGACTTCACCCTAGCTCAAAGACCAAAACAGAACTAACACATACAAGAGCAGAACTGCTACCCACAGAGGGAAGAATCCTGACTCCTCTCTTGCAATCCAAGTTGTCCCTCAAGAGCTGTAAGGAAAATATCAGTTGTCTACAGCGTTCAAAAGTAGAGGCTCTGAAGACCAAAACCCTGGTCAAAGTCCAGTGCTTGCCCTTCACAGCTGTGACACTGGGACATGTTAATTTCTTAGTTTAGTTTCCAAAATGAAGATAACAGTAAGAATACTTATGCATGTAATATGCTGTGAATATTCAAGATACGTATAGCATGTTTTTAATCTAGGGTCAGTATTTCGTGGGTTTTTTTTTCCACTAGGTCTTGCCCATGCTGTCCTGAAACATGATCCTCCTGCCTCAGCTCCCCATGCGCTTGTATTACAGGCATGTACCAACCAGCATAGCTAGCTTCAATACTATCAAGCTATTAGTACTTTAGGATTTCTATATAATCTCAGGAGCTCTGAAGAGGACTGCTTACAACTGTTCTATGTTCTCTTCCCAGCACCCATATCCTTAAACTATCTTGACCTTGTCTGAACAATGACATAGAACCCTGAATCCTAAACTGGTATGCCCACAGTTTTTCAAACCAACACACTCTAACAAAGGACCTTCTCATCGATAGACTCAGCTAACCAAATTTAAATAGCTAAAACATTTTTTTTTGGTTTCATTTTTCAGAGCCTTTTGTGGTAAAAGAAAATACATACCATAAAATTTGGCATCTTGATAATGTCTAACATGTTCTGCTCTTAGATTAATTAGTTTCTTTTACAAGACACAGATTTCAGGCCATCAGGAAAATTCTAAGAGTTAGACTCCCATTGTTGCAGTTAGTGGATTAGAAATCAGGTGTGCCTAAATGCTTATCTTACTGAAAGACATAATTTACAGACAGTCAAAGATAAAACACCACTTCATTCTGGTGGGTGTGTGTGTGTGTGCGTGCGCGCACTCGTGCATGCATGCATGCATGCATGTAAGTATTTGCTTGTTTGTTTGTTCCAAAGGATTTTCATACTTAGATGCTTAGATTAATCCAAGTTTTCAATGAGATTTCCCTTTCAAGGAAAATCAAGAAACTAAAAGGTTAATCAATTCAGTCACGTGAGAGAACGTAGGCACCATGTTAAAATCCAGACTCTCAGGTTACAGTTTAATGTGCTATACACCCTGCCTGATTGGAATGAGTTTATGCATTAGATCCCATACACAAGCGGATGCATTTAGCTTCGTTCACAGCACATCCGCAAACTCATTTACCAGATCCATAAGCACTTGTAAACATTGCTAATGGAGTTTGCTAAATGAATATTATAAACGTAATCCAAATGAGCTCTCCATGGAAATTGCAAATCATATGAAAAATATAGTGTGTTTGGTTACAGCACATTTCAGGAACGGTATATTTTAGTTAATTGTGTTAGTACATTATACATGGCTAAACGTCAGTGCTAACACCTAGACAAAAATTAGCTCTTCCTTCTTGCTTGGTACCACTCACTGTTGATATTCCTGTCTCGGCAGATCATTTTCCAAAGCAATAAAGGAAACTATCCACACAAAGTCACTTGTGTATATAAACAAACTCCCTAGAAAACAAAAATGTAGGCCAGCCTATCATAGACAATCAAGAAGCCAATCCCTCAGGAGTGCATGTTTCTGGATCAATACTTGAAGAACTATATAACTCTATTATATAGTCTGTAGTCTTGCTTATAGTCTACTATCAATTGCATATGTTGCTGAACTATGAAATATATCTCATAAATCTACCATTAGCTGAGTATATCACGAGTTGAAAAATGTTTTCTGTGCACCTCACCCATCAAACATCGTGGCTGAGAAGCACATGAGTACAGGAGGGCTTCTGTTCCCTGGACTCTAGTGACCAACTGGGAACTTGGATGGTTCTTCTGCAGCCCAGCATCTCAAGAGTGTTCAGCTGTGTATCCCCCAAACCAGCATAAGCGAAAAGGCCAAGTTTAACATCTGAAACAGCTTTTCTACAAAATGTATATCACTTGCACATCATTATAAAGTTAAAAACCAAAGCAAAGACTTAAACCCAGGCCGTCGTAAGTAAGGAACTGTTGTTACCAGATACAGGTTTGGTGTTGCTTGAGATGGGGTCTTGCTGTACTGACCCCATTTGTATCCAGCTCAAAGATTCAAGAGATCCTCCCACCAGGGCCTTTTAGGGGGCTGAGACTGCGGGTGTGCACCCCAGCTGCTGTTTTTCAGGCCTGCTTCAAAGGAAATTCTGTTGATGTGCACACACACTAAGATGACACTGGAAATACAACCTCTTCTTCTCTACAGTTCCCTGGGCAAGGAGGAAGCAGTCTCTGTTGGAACACTCCCTTTCTTGGTCTCCGGGTGATTTTCATCCTCATGCAATTTCTTTCCTTTGTTAATATGAATGGAATTCTCATAAAATATATGTATATGAATGTGATTACCATAAATTAATGCCCAACTTGTAGGAAAATTGGTTAAATATTTTTGTTCAACTATTTTCAATAAGACTTGTTTGTTTTATTTTACTCATAGATTTGTTTTTCAGATTCTGAAAGTATTTTAAGGACCATGCAGTGACCTTGGAATAATAATAACTAATAATGACAATAATAATTTTATAAGTGATGCAAAAGTATGCATTGATTCAAGCCAGATAAAAAGGGCTGGTGGGTTTTTTTTTTAAATGGCACACATCAACTTCTACTTCAAAATGACTCGAGTCTCTACTTGGGGATAAAAATGTCTTGATTTCCCAAGTCCAAAGACTTTAGTAGAAAATGTCAGTATTTATTTCCTCCTTAATGGGAATACCCCAGATGCTTTTGGGAGTTGTAAATGTCTGTCTCTTACATCACTATAGGACTTTTGCAACAGGAGATCTTTAAATTGCACAAAAATATTCTCCTCATAATGAAGCTTATCCTATACGTCCAATTAGTTTAACTGACCGTCAGGGCATTTTTCTGTTTCTCCCATTCCTTTTCTATGATGAGGTGACAAAACTCCAACATAATATTCTAGACAAAAATATGCTGCCAATTGATATAATGGCACCTTGATAGCTTCCACATTATTCTCCCTCTTCTTCCACTGACTTATTTTTAGCCCTGTTGCACATTGAGCAAAGCTCGTGACCTTTTCCTTGGGAGGTCATGGCTAATTCAATACCCATCACTGTGTATGATTAGCTTAAATTGTTCTTTCAGGTGTGCGTCACCTCACACTTGCCTCTTTCGGATTTCACCTTCACTATGCCATCCAATTACCTAGTTTTGTTAAGTCTTGCTGGAGTCTCTTCTGGTCCCTTTCTTGGGCTGAAAATGTAGGGTCATGGAATAATGTCACTCCTTTACTCAGCTCATTGCACAGATGGTTAAGAACTATGTTCAACAATGAGGATCTTTCTGATGGAGATCTCCAGCGCAGTCCCTTAACCACGTTCTGCACCCACAAATGAACCTGATGCCCATTATCTCAGGGCTCCTCCCTTGTCTTTTGAGCCCCTGCTCTGGCTTTCACTTCTGAGGATACAATAGTAAAGTTTCCTTATCAGTTGCTTGAAATATAATTTATCAGAATTCTTCTAAGGGTCGAAGAGACTCAGGTGCTCTCTTGACACTGATGAAACCCTAAGTAGCAACCGATGTATACAGTCTAGCAGCCTGAGTTTCACTGGTCAACCCCTTTGTATTCTGTTCCCCTCTTTCCCCACCCCCTTGCTTTGCTTCCTTTCTTTTGTTGCATGAGTGGAATGTTTATTTGGTTATGTGTACATCTTCTTGTTCCTCTTACGACAGGTTTCATGGCCTTTGTCCTTATCTGCCACCAACCCTACCTCCTTATCTATTTAAAATAGCAACTAGTCTCCCAGGTGATTTATCAGTCATACTACATGACTTATATACTTTCTCCTATGGGAATCACTCATACTAAACAGGAAAAAAATGTTTAATGTCATCTTGAAAAGAGGAAAGATTTTATGTTTGAATGGCTCAAAATGGAGTCAATCTAAAATTCAACCATCTGAATATTGGCCATTAAAGGGACAAGATGCGTGCTAAATAGGTGGCCATTTTCAATCCTATGACAGTTTTGACTATGCATAAATTTCCAGTAGGAGACCCTTAACTATAGAAAACCTAATATAATTCTCATACATGTATAACTCTCTATACATATGAATTGTTCATTCATGTTTGCCAGGCATTAAACCTTGTCATTAGCTATTCAGAATGCTTTATCATGAGCACACCTGACACAGTCTCCACTCTGCTCCCCCCAGACAACTCCCCAAATGGCTGTCTGGAACTCAGAGGTAAATTATTATGTGCATTTTCTACATTGACTTCCCTTTGCTTTATCCACCACTGTCAGGGAGCAGGTAGTTGTATTGACTGAAGTAGTTAGAAGGAAAGAGCAGCATCATGAGGGCTTTGTTTAGGGTTTGGCTAACCCTCAAAAGCCTGAACGATCATTAAAGGTAGTCACATAAAAACTTGGCATCAAGTCCCTGAAATTCCAAGTTCTACTGGAGTTCTGTGTTCAATTCTATTTAATAAAATGAAAAGCGTTCCTCACCCATAAATTATTCCTTATGGATGAAGTCCTACTGAGTTTGAGGCATCATCTCGAGGAGATGGAAGGGAAGGAACAAAACCCGAGGTTAACACTTCCTGGGCTGCAGGAGGAAATGGAACTGGAAGGTGAGCTCATTTCCCTTTTATTTGGGTGGAAATCCTTCATTTCATTCTTGCTTCTAATTTTAATACAAAAAGATAGCCTGGGTTCCTGCTCCCTATTAGCCTATTTTTATTATAAGTTTTTGTGGTCATATTAAGGCCTTTTTGAATTTTTGCTACTCATGAAGTCTCTGATTGCTTAATATTAGGAGAGAAATCATTCCACTTATTCTTACTTACGATAGATGATCTGGCTGCCTTTGGTCATGTTGGTACATGAAGCTGCAGTATTTTCATCTTTATGAAGCTATTTCCGATGTTTCCCAAACATTGAGGCATAACATGACCCCAATGTCCTACTTAAATAGTTATTTCTGTGGGAGTCACTGATTTCTCCCAGAGTCAAGGAGGGGCTCAAGGGCTGCTTCTGCTAGTCAGCTCTCCCCCTCATCTGGACCATTCTGTTCCTTCCTCTCTTAAAAAGTCTGTTTGAGATTACCAAAGTGAGGAAGGAAGAGACAGGGAAAGGAAAGAAAATGAAAGAAAAGTTGGGAAACTTGTTTCTGGTGCCTTTGGTGAGAGGCTGAAGTCACAAACTGTGCTTTGGGATTCCCTGGACTTGCTTCAGTAAAGCCATTGCTGCGCCAGGAAACAGCCTGTTGTCTGTTATTTTATTTATGCAAAGAGAATTCAAGCAAGAGGGGCAAATGTGGCAAAACCCTCCCTTCCTTTCTCCTTCCACTGCGGCAATGTGATCTCAGAAAGGGTTGAGGGAAAAAGGATTAGAAAGTGAAGAATGGAGAGGGGCATAAGCTTTTGCAATTTAAAAAATCCCGTTAAGAAACTTAGTTGTGATGCTCTGAAATCCATTATTCATCCACTCAGAGCTTCATTTTTAAGTAAACAGAAAACTGATGAAAAAAAAAAAAGCAGCCCACCCATTTCTCATTTTTCTGCACCTAGCACAAATTCTAGTAAAATTGTCTTGGAAGAAAAAAAAGACTGTAAAAAGCATATAGTCTGTATGTGGTGTGGGTAGGGGTGCCTGCAAGCTGAATCAGAAGGGTCAGGAGTTCAAGACCATCCTGAGTTACACATCAAGAACCTTCTTCAAAACAAACACAAAATAAATAAAATGCATATGAAGTTTAAGTAGAACCTGAAATCATAGTGCTCTAAACTCTGTCTATAGATTCTTTAAAATGTTTCCTTCTTTTCCTAAAACAACTTTTTGTGAACTGAAACAAATTCCTCCTCAAAACAAGAGGAGATACGAAGTTGAAAGGGAATGTTGGAGGGGACACTGAAGACGGAAGATGTTGGAGGGGAGAAATGGGGTGGATGTGGTCATGTTTCATTGTATACTTGGACGGAATTCTCAAAGAACATATAATTAAACACTGGAAAAGTGAATGGTAACTAACTTGAGCCATTTGTTTCCAGTTTTATGAATAGCCCTCCTTCAAGAGCAGCTCAGGGGCTTGGGCCAACACCACAGGAATCCTCTGGTACTCCAAATTGCATATTAAGGTACTGGATGGCAGAAAACATGCGAGGCTAAGTCATACATTTGCCCCTCGCGCACCCTCGATGTGAAGTTCATCTCTTGAACAGCAGCAGCACAGAGAGCAGAGAGGGGTTTTATTGACTCACCCTGAAGCACTAACCACTTAAGCAGTTACATATATCTATAGGCAGAAGTGTCTGTCCCAATTGCCTGCTCCCAAAAAAATCACTCAGCATCTCAGTATTAATTATAAATACTTGGTCGATAGCTCAGGCTTGCTACTAGCTAACTCTTACATTTTAAATTAATCCATATTTTTTTTATTTATGCATTGCCATGTGGTTTGGTTTCTTTTCTCAGTATGGCGTGCCCATCTTGCTTCTCCCTGCATCTGCTCGCAACTCCTTTGACTCTGTCCTTCTTCATCACAGCATCCTTAGTTTGGTTATCTCTCCTACACTTCCTGCCTAGCTACTGGCTGGTAAGTTTTTATTAAACCAATTCGAGTGACAAATCTTTACAGTGTAGAGGATTATTCCACAGTAGACACCAATCATGATACAAATTGGAAGAACAGAATGTTAGCAGAAACGTCTCTTGTTGAAGGATCCTGGGACTGAGCGAGCCCCTTCCATGTCACAAAACAATATCAGGGAAATTGGAGGCCCACTTGGGGTCCCAAGTCTCATTCACAAAAGACTTTAGGAATGTACTCAAATGGAAGCTTGAGGACAATTTTATTTAAATTTGAAAAATCTCAGCAGCTGCCTGGAGGAGGAAGACGGAGAAGAAGGAAAGAGAAAGCCTGGCTGGCCTAAGTTGAGCCCACCTTCCTTCCTCCTTCCAGCCCAGCTGTGACATTAGATCTTGCCCAAACCACAGATTTCCTTCTCATGACCAGAAAAAAATAGTTTTCCTTCTACGGGCCTTCAATGCCTCTAATGCGACCACTGTAAGATCCTTAAGAAGAAACCTGTGTGGAAAGTCTTCCTTCGCCCCAGCACTGCAGTGAGTAGCTGATTCAGCTGGCCTGAGCAGGCTCTGTTGAGCTCTTGCTCATTTGGTTTTGCCGAGGGGTAAGGTAACCCAGTGCCCTGACTGCGGTCATTCTTTTGCAAAACTCAGTTTTAGAACTTAGTCACTTGATTAAAAAACGGCATTCAAGAAGAGTCTGAATAGTAAATATTTCTATTCAAAGTGTGAACACAAACACGTTTTCTTAACAGTTTATCCACGGGGAAGTATTTTTAGAGACGGGGAATGCTGTTCTAGCACTGACTGCTCCTAGAGCAAAGAATGTGTGTGATTTCCTTCAAACGTCAGGAAAAGACAAGAACCAAGAACTTGACAAAACCATGCCATGCTCCCAGCATCCCTGAACTCTCCCATGAGCTGTTCTGGTCATCTGTCTCGGTGATCTGATGTTCTCATGTCCTGTGTCACACCAAGCATAAGCACATAGCAAGCCAGCTAATTTCCTTATCTCTATAACTTTATTACTTACTTAATAACAATATACATGCATTTATAAATATTTATACAATTAGTTACATAAGCATGTAATTTTTAAACACATCACCAAATCCAGTTTGTACTGCCCACATACTCATGGATGTGGAGGCAATCCACTGAAACATGATCAACCTACCAGGGCTCATATCCTTAAAAAAAAAAAATCCTTCTCTAGAAGCCATCAAACTATTAATAGCTCCTCACGGGTGAGTAGTTATTCCAGAATTCAGTGGAATATTGATCATCTTGATCCTGTTGATGCCTTACACTGTCAGCCACAGAGCTGGGAGTTCACGAGGGCAGTGATATCTTACCACGCCCAGAAGACAAAGTTTTACTCCGGTCCTCTGCTTTTTACTATCTTTCAGCTCCTTCTATGGTGGCCCCGGAGCCTTGGGGTGTGTGCATATACATGTGCATGCATATGTGCATGTGTGTATGTGTGTGTACATGTGTGTGTGTGCATGTGCATGCATGTGGAGTAGTATCTCACGGAAACAGAAAACCAGAAGAGAAAATGAGCAAGGTGCGTGATACTGAATAATGCAGGGTGAGGGGCCCAAGAGCTGACCAGGGTGGTCAGCCCGGGTCCACCGACTTATCATTTGATTCAGTTTTAGTGTAACATTGACTCATTACCTTCCATATACTTAATGCAAAACTAACTCAAAAGCAATAAAAGGATTCAAGTCAAAGGCCATCTAATCCTCTCTGGAAGAGTGGTCTCTGTGACAGACTTCCGGAAAGACCACTTTCACTGCCTCAGATTTGGGCAGCAGGCTGCCTGTGAGTATATTTAAATAACTCTACTTTAAAACATGCCGTTTTTCTGGCAACCAATCGGTCCTTGCATTTTAAACTGCTTCCTTTAAAAAAAAAATAAGCATAGTTTTCAAATTAATCTTTTCTTTTTTTCTCCCAAAACTCATAGCTAGTATTTAGTTCATACCTAGTACCATTTTGAAGGGAGGAATCAGCTCTGGCTGGCCTTGAACTTGCTGGTCTGATAAGCGTAGCTGACCTTGAAATGATCCTCACCTCCACCTCCCAGGTGCTGGAATTACTGTTGTCTGTGACCACACCTGGCCTATCATCTTTTCTTCCTAAAGCCAATTTTCTACTCCATGTGCTCATTGCTGAACCAAATACTCGTGAGGAGAGACCCAGAACTATCACCTCTGTTACTTAACTTTCCTCTAGAATTTTTGTTTTGTTTTGTTTTTGTCTTTAGACCGTTGCAGGGGCTTGTTTTCAGGGTCCTACCAGATTATATCACCAACCGCAGCCACTAAGAGCACTCCTTGTACGCACGCCCTTGTTAGGTTGGTATTCAGGCATTTACACTGGCCAGCTCTCAGGGTCCTGACAGAATGCCTCAGGAGCTGCAGCGGCTAGGTAGAGTCCTCCCTGTACCATTGGCTCGCTACAAGTCCTTATAAAACGCAAGCCCCACCTTGTCCCTCACTCACTCTCCTCTGCTCTCAACCCCAGAGGCTATCTCTGCTTTTTCTCCCTTGCCCCCAATAAACCTCCCATGTGAGTTCTGTGGTACGGTGTGACTTTCCTTCCCAACATTTTCCCATCCATTGCCTCTCCTCATTCTCAGCAGCCGCTGTAGGTGTTTTACTTTCCCTGCCTTGTGTGAGTTATTGTATAGTGTGTGTGCGTGTTGTATGTGTGTGTGTATTCTTATATGCATATATTTAATACAGTCATACATGTGTATATTCAAATGTTGGGGGTTCCTATGCACTAACTTTATTATAAGAAATAGTGGCCCTTGTGGGGAAAATAAAATGATAGCAAGCAAGTTCCCTAATTAAGCGATGGTATTCTTTTCCATACAGTTCTGTGCTCAGATGAGTCCCTTCCCCTTCTCAATCCTATGCATCATCTAAAGGTTGTTCCCCGCCTTCATACGATGCCATCCTTGATCAACTGAAGCACTCAAATCAACCCTTAGAGTGTTCTTAAAAGCACCATATGCCCAACAGAAGAGCACTTGAATTACTCCGTGTATCAGAACCTGCTGTCCATCACAACAGATTATTAACACAGACCAAAAACTAGGGCACTGTGTGATCTTATAACCCATCAGAAACTACCAGCTGAGAGCGCTCCTTGACCCCTTTATTGTCTCCCAGAATCTCATTCTACCAACTAAATTAGATGCCTACAGGACTCTTGGATGCAAATGACTTCTGACCTAGAACTTAGCCATCCTACGTCTTTCATTTAGCAGAGGTGAGGAAGAGGTATTTAGCAAGCTGGCCTCTCCATTATGAAAATGAAAGTAATAACAACAATAATGACAATTAATGAAAGGAAACAAAATTTTCTAAGTACATATTTGAATTTTTTATTATGATTGGAATTCTCCCATAAAGAGGGGCGAGGAGATAATGACAGGGTCAAAACGATTGAAGAGCTTAGAAATTAATATGTACGTTACTTTTTCTTTTTGTAACATAAATACTCTTGGTAGCTTTGTTTTTCTCATTTCCATGACTTGTCCTTTATATTCAGGGCCTAATCTTGTTTTAAGAAAACTTCAGATGGTGTCTGGTGTATTTCATACATTTTCTTGAGCCTAAAACCTGTATTTCTTTTCCTTGGGAAAGAAAAATCTTGTCCTGTCTCATATCAAGTAGTTCAGAGTCAGGAGAAAAAAAAAATCAGATGGCTTCCTCCACTTTTCTGTCCTTCCAGGAGGAAGCCATTCTGAAATAAAAATAGGAAGGGCAAGCCATTGTTAGTCTGTTTGTCCTCCAAGGCATAAATAAATAAATAAATAAATAAATAAATTTGATGAAGTGTAATATTAAATGGTAGAACACACTAAAATGTAGTTGAGCCCTGTGAGATACTGCAGGTGACGGGAAGCCATAGACATGGCTTTACACGGAGACAGCAAAGGGAGCAGACTGAAGGGTCACTGTGGCAGGTGTGGGAGTAGCCGTGAGTGAGCACACACACAGGGATGGTCATACTACATACAGTAAGAGGGACTGTGACCTTTATATACACATCATTTCGAGAAAAGAAATACACCCACAGGAACGAGTAGATGATCTAGAACAATGGTTACATTACTACCTAAGATATACATTGTTGTAGAATGCAGTCAAACTTACACGTCAAAGTTCAAAATTCATACAACTATCCTCTGTCAATTACAAATGAGTACAAAACGAAATTAAAGTCTTAAGATTTATTATGCTAAATTTATTACTATGACCATTTCGGCCGTCCTATATTTGCTAGATCTTTTAAAGCCTAAGATATAAATGGCCACTACTAATATTCCTCTTGGTTTTCTTGAGCATAAGAGAAACAACTTAATTAACAGTTCAGAAGTCCGAGTCCGAGCTCCCCACTCAGCTCCATAATGGAAACATGTCATTTATTCCTTGCAATCCTGTCGCTGCGGGGCACCGTGGAAACGAAAGACATTAGCGCACACAGCCTTGGTTCCTGAAGGAAAGGTATATTACCCGGACCCCACAGTGGACCAAGTGTGAAGTCAAACTGCTTCCAAATGCAGCCTTCGAGGCTTTCACTTAAGCGAATCCGTTCCTTTCTCGGAAGGCTACGGATGCAGCTTCCAACTTCAGATTCAGACGACATTTTGTTCCTGGTTTTTGATATTTGGATAATTAATCGTATGTATTTGTATTTTATCGCAGCTTTGCATGAAAGTGGCATTAAATGAATGAACGCCAGAATAAAAAAGTGCCACAGGAAATATACAAGTGGTCCCTATGAAGGCACCTAAGAAAGGGATTAAAATCGAACATGCATTCCTGTCTTGGGAGAGGGAGAGGCAGGGTCACCAGGCAAAGGAACTATACCAAACTACTTAGGAACAGAGTCAAGTCCTGAGCAAAATAAATTGCTGACGCTAAAGGAAAGGCTAGGAACCTGTGCCTCATGCCCTCTAAGCAGAAATTGGATCTCAGAGCCCTCACAGTTTTGGGATAACTTCTAAGAGTTATGTCCATCAGTCTGTGTCATATTCTGCATGCAGGTTCTTCAGTGAGACCCAGGTTTTGGAATAGATATGCTTTTAGTACACATTCTAGCTTCATTCTGTTTCCTGGACTGAAAATCACCTCTCAAGCTTCCTTAGACCCAGGTTTTGGAATAGATATGCTTTTAGTACACATTCTAGCTTCATTCTGTTTCCTGGACTGAAAATCACCTCTCAAGCTTCCTTAGACCCAGGTTTTGGAATAGATATGCTTTTAGTACACATTCTAGCTTCATTCTGTTTCCTGGACTGAAAATCACCTCTCAAGCTTCCTTAAAGGCAAAGTTCTGGCTGCAAACTGGGTTTCCTTGATTCAATTTAAGGAGCAGCATTGCAACTTGAAGCTTTTCGAGTTGTGTCCAGGTCCAGAGTCCAGCTTTCTAGGTCACTAGCAGCAGACGTGCTGGCAGCCGCCAATCTGAAGCTTCATCCAGCCAGTAGCTAGCAGGGTAGAGCAGCTTCTGTTCCTGGCTTTCAGACCTCTAAGATTTCAGCTACAGCTATGTCTTCTGGAACCAGGAGCATTTCCTTTGTAGTCCCCGAATCCTTCTGTTCTTGCTTACTGCTGCTGAGAGTTCCTAGGCATCTGTTCGGTGATGTTCTGAGAGTCAGAACGAATGCTCTTCTGAGGTCTCCTCTTCCAGCCTATCTAGCCCCTCTGTTGCTCCTATTCCTGGTGACAATACCTAAGGCGGGTTCTACTTTGTAATCAAAACTCAGTGATGATTTCAGGTCAAATGTTTCCACCCACTGGTTCACAAGGGCTGCCTCCAGCAATGGATTAGGATAAACACAGAGACTAACCAAAGTCTATGGAAAAGGTCGCCCATGTCTGTCTCAAGGGAAGGTAACATCATGCATTTGCCACCTTGGAATATTGGTAATCAGTCGCACCTCACAAATAACGGTGCGTGAACGGGTAAGAACGAAATTTGAAAGGGTAAGTAAAATTTCAAATTTTCACTTTTATTCAAACAGAGATACATGTGAAAATCAACTAGGCAGACCAAAATTAAGCAAAGATTGCTTACAGGGAAAATGTTACATTTATTCACAGGAATGCTAATTGAACCATATGTGAATTACAATTTATCATACTCAAAATAGCGAAGTTACTTTAATGTTACTTTAATCCCACCTCTCTAAATTCCGTCTTCAGAGATAAAATGGTCTGACCATTTTTCTTCTCTGAACTTGTTGCGTTCTTTTTTTTTTAAATGCACACTGCTGGAAATAATTTCAAAGAATTAATTTGAAACAAATTCAAACTTTTCAAAGAAATCAAGCAATTAGGAAGATTATAAAAACAAGCCCATTCCCCTCTGCTCCTGTTCCTCCGTGGCTGTTTACCCGGGGTAGGTGGGTGGAAGTGCTGTTTTTCCCCCCATTCTGAAAGGCAATCATTTTTCCCCCGGGAGTGTTAATACTTCAGTCATTTAAGCTTCCTAATTTGATGCCTTTTGGTGAAGAAGGAGCCCTTAAATGAGGAAAGGAAATGCTGAGAGGAAATTGCTTGTGCAGAACTTAATCGTCCTCTGGCATGAAGCTGTGAGAACATTGTTTTCACAGTGTGAGTCAGTCCTATAAATGTTTAGTTTATTTCATTTCTTAATTTGATATGAAACTAAGCGGGGCAAAACTTGTCAGCAAAATGCTATTTTTTCGTGAGTCACACCGCACTCATTTCGTCATTAGCGTAACCTCTCATATTTGTGTGAGGAACTGGGGTAAGTGGGCTTTTGGGTGGGCCCGGAGCTCATTTTTAAAAGGACGTTTCTAAATGAACGACTGGCCCGTGTTATAATTTCAATAAACCTGCCTCCTACTTGGGGATTTGAAGATCGTGGGTAGAGTCGCCGTTAGTGTCAACACAATGCAAGCCGGGTTCATTATGGAGCTCCGTGGCGTCTAACGTGATTACACGCTCTTTGTAGTCTGCAGAAAGGAGCTCTTCAGATAACATTCAGTGAGCGGAGATGGAGACCATCTGGTTCACTTGTAAATCACAGGCTTCTTATTATTATTATATTTTTTGGTATGTCATCACTATTCTCTCCTATTAGCACTGGAGAATGAAATTCAGGGATATTGGCTTTACTTTTTGTCCTTATGAAAATGGAAAGGCGGCTGAACATTACCTATCAGGACAGAGCCTGCCTAGTGTCTGGCAGGCGCCTGCATCAAACCCAATTCCAAAACCATTTCCTTTATGCAATCCCGTGTATTCTGTAACAGAATCCTGTTCCAAGAGAACACCTATACTTCTTTTTTCTTCTTTTATGTTTATGACAGTCTTATCCCATGTTTTTATAGCTTGCATATGTCATTCTCAAATCAGTGGAACAAGCAGTAACTTGGTACCTGGAAGGCTCCCATGACAAAAGACCTCTCTCCCCAGTCAGGTGTGACCATGATGGAAAGCCTACTGTCACCAAGACAGAAAGCAACACAACACATGTAGTTAACGGCAACCAATGTCAAGAATCATTGCCTTCAAAGTGTGGAGTTCCGATGCACGGATTGGGATTAGGCACCAGATTTTGAACATCGGGCTCTTAGTAAGGAGAGCATATTGACTCCTTTCGGTTCAGTCACACCTAGTTTAGCAAATCTCTTCCCAAATAGGTACAGCTTACCACACAGCATGCCATTGATAGGGTTCCTGGGGTCTGGGGATAGAAGATGCCATTTCATCCAGGCCCTGGACTTGATTCCATGTCCCTGAACTAATTTCAATTGCAGAAGGTAAAATTCATATCTTTTAAGTGCAAAGCTTTTATTTGTTTGTGGAAGTGTACACAACTCATGGGATTTACTTCTCTGGTTGCCTCTTGGCAACCTCTTGGATGAGAAATTGCCTTTCCAGTTTCTATTATTGATCCCACCCCATCCAGCAGCCTAGCACAGTGAAGGTCTGGACCACATGCTGCATGACCTACAACAACATACTGAACTACTCTGAGACTTGGTTGGTTTCCTGCTGTGGGACAGTGGTCTGTACCCTGTCATTTGTATTTTAAATAAACGCTGATTTGTCAGTGGCAAGGCAGGAAGTAGAGGCAGGGCAACGCAACTTCTGCGAAGACGGAAGTTTCAGTCTACAGTTGTCACCCAGACACAGAGCAAGCAAGATGTGACTGCCTAGCTGAAAAAAGGTACCAAGCAACAAAGAATTATGGGCTAATGTAAGTTCTAAGCGTTAATAAGAAGCCTGAGCTAATAGGCCAATCAGTTTATAATTAATGTAGGCCTCTGTGTGTTTATTTTGGGATTGAACAGCTGCAGGACTGGGCAGGAAAGAAGCCTCAGTCAACAGTTTCCTTTTCTCTGTGGTGAGGTTGTGCATGTCTACCTTATCAACTATGGTGCACACAATAAAGACTGCATCCAAGTTCCTGGAACATGTGATCTATTATTTAACTTTACTGCAGATAGATTTATAGATAAGCAATGGCCCAATGCCTCATCTAATCACAGTGGCTTTAAAAGTGGAAATCCATTCTAGACTAAGATGAAGCAGATAAACAATGGCGCAAAGAGAACGGAGAAACTGCAGAATGAGGACTCAAACAACCACTGCAGACTCTGAAGACATAGCAAGGAGCCCTGAACCAAGGAACCCAAGTGTTCCCAGGAGTCTGGAAAGGCCAAGAAGCAAATTCTCCCACGGATCCTCTGGGAAGGAGCAAGGCCCAGATGACATTATTTGCCTAGGGAGTTCTCACTAGAACTCTGACATACAGAGCTCTAAAATTGAAATGATGTGTTTTTAAATGGCAACATTTGTGGTAATACATCAGCAAATTAAAATTTCAATACAAGGGCTGAAGAGATGGCTCATCAATTAAGAGCACTTGCAGCTCTTGCTGAGGACCCAGGTCAGTACTAACTCGACTGCTTTTAATCAGCCATTATTCCAGGGGGTCTGATACCCTCCACTGGATTCTCATGGCATATATATATATGTGTGTGTGTGTGTGTGTGTGTGTGTGTGTATACATGTATATAAGTATATATGCCTCTATACTAAACACACAAAACACTACTACATGAAAAATAAATAATTTTAATGTCAATACAAAGATGTAAAAAGAATCTGTGAGTAGTGGACTCATTGCACTGCCCAGTACACAGACTAAACTCCAAACAAGCATTACTTTCCTCCCACAGTTTATCCACAGAGAGACTCATTCACTCACCACCAACAGCAAGAATCCTGCTCTGTGTTCTAAACGCTGCACCCAAGGAGCTTGATGAGTTCCCAGCATCTTCGTAACAACAGAAATACTTTCTTCGGGCAAGTGTGCACTTTCTGCTTACACTATGCACAGACAGGCCGTTGTTTTTCTCAAGGATTTTACCTCAGGCCCCCAGCTCATCTAACACTTCAACAGAACCTACCTATACATGATGGTCTTTGACCTACTTGCTTAGGATTTGGTAAAATTCAAAATGGAAGACATCACTTCCATTTGACTTTGCATTCAGGAAGCAGATGACAGCGGTGCCAAACGGTAGTGGCAGGCTGCTTAGTGTCTCTTTTTGCTTGTACAACACCCCAAATCCGGCCAAAAATATCACTGTGACTGCAAAGCAGGGAGACTCAACTGACTTTGGGGGGAAGAATAAATGGGGAGACAGGAAAAGGGGGGGTATTGGCAATGGAGATAAGAGCTGAGATTGGAAGAGGACTGGAGTATAAGAATGGAATTGTTGCCATCCCTTCTTAAAAGTGTGATAGACACACACACACACGCACACACAATATCTTATTATTTCTAAATTCACATTTGCAAAATTGTCTTTATCTGAAGATCTAAAGGTATCAAGTCTGATGTGGGATTTCCCTCTCTATGCTGTGATTACCATTAATGAGTAAAGAAACTGTCTTGGCCTGTTGATAGGGCAGAACAGAGCTAGGCGGGGAAAACTAAATGGAATAGACACAGAGAGAAGCCGTGGACCCACCAGAAACAGATGCTGGAAATTTTACCCGGTAAGCTACAGCCACATGGTGATATACAGATTAATAGAAATTGGTTAAATTAATATAAGAGTTAGCCAATAAGAAGCTAGAGCTAATGGGCCAAGCAGCGATTCAATTAATACAGTTTCTGTGTGATTATTTCGTGTCTAAGCTACTAGGCGGCCGAGAATCAACAAGTGGACCCCTTCCTCCAACACAAGTCCACCACACAGGTGACACAATTCTTTGACTAATCCCTTGGACAAAATGTTTCTTGATCAAACTCATTTGTGTCCTGACATTCAGGAAGGGGCAAAGCAACTGAGTGCCCCAGACTGACTCCTCCTGGAAGAATCAAGACAGTTCTGCTTTTCCAGCCCACAATTAAAATCTGCTTTCCAGAAGTGAGACACTTTCCCTAGATGGGCACAGGTGAGGGTCAGAACCTGGCAGTGTGCACTCCAAAATAACATGCTCTCCCTAGGAGAGGTACCTGGAAGTTCTACTCTGTTTCCTGTGCACTTTGCTGTGTTTGAGCCTCTGTGAACACAAACAGGTACAGACTCCTAGCGCAGCCCCTGGCTGGATTGGTTAGGGCCCTCAGCAAAGACGTGCCAGCCACACCAAGTGATGCTCGCTCATGACTACAACATCCCTCCATCCAGGAAAGTCAGGCCTTGCTGGCAGGGGATGGGTCCAGGTTCTCCAATCTGCAATGAATTCTAAGGAATCTGTTAGCCTGGTGTAGCTCTCTTTGTTGCTCCCCTTCCTTGTCTGTGTATAAACATCTGTGTGATTCTTTAAAAAAAAATGTTTGTTTTGATGTCAGAACATTCATGCAAAAACAAGAATAACACCGTATAGTTTGGGCTCCTGGCTTCCCACATCACCCTTCTCCTTCAACAGCTGGCAGAGCTCAAAGACTGTTTATTCCATGGTTTGGTTCCCCCTTTATCTTTTATGTCCCAGGATGTCAAAGGTTGTAAATTTAATATTGACTTCATAAAGTAGTTTTACTCTAACATGTCAGTTACGATTAACTTCACGCTGGAAGAAGCTTAGCCACTGATCTGGATTTGCACGCGATGTGGCGGCCCGGCTCTCAAGCTCTCTGACTGAATGGTTTATTTATTAGCTTATGCAGTCTTTTGTCAAGGCCAGGACAGACCCCTATCCCCGGCCCTCTCTCTGCTCTGGGCCTCCAGCACCTGGGCTCTTACGTTAAGCTTGAAAACCTAAGTAGATCGGGGAGACGTATCGTTTGCTGGCATGTCAACAGACAGAGGAGTTTATAGATCACATTATACCCCAGTGGACCGAGTCAGAGCTGGAGGAATGAGATGTTTTCCTTGAATTTCAACCCCTACCAGTCTTCAGGCTCCCAGTGCTCCGTGTGCCACCGCAAGGACAGGGGCCATTACTATAACAACGGTAATAAAAGATGACGTTTATTGAGCATGTTTTGTGGGTTGGCCATTTAGTAAGCATCAGTCACAGTACTAAGATTGCTCAGTTAATCCCATATCTGTTCTGGGTAGCAAACACTGATTATCATTATTTGTTACTGCTAACACTACTGGGTCCATTTCACTGGTGAAAGAACTAAGGAAATCTCAGTTCGCAAGCAAAGGAATTGAATCCCAGACTGTCTAAGCCCCAGAGTCCATGTACTGGCCCCCAATGTCAAGATGAATTATTACTTCTTGTTCCTCACTTGTTTCTTCTGATCCATTGTTCTCTCTTAAGGGGTGAGGGGCAGTGGGTGCAGTTAACCTCTCTCCTTCCTCACACCTTCAATGAGGAAATTCTGGGTGCTTCTACTCCGAGGCAGGACTCCCTTCTTGGAGCCCCGTGGCCATGCTTCTGTTCTACAGCGGCTCACTGCAGGTACTAGCGTTGGTGCCTCACACTCCAGGTTGAGGAAATGGACCACAGCCTTCTCACCTCCGTTTCCTCTAACCCCACAGGCTAGCACTCTGGACGTCACTCTGCTGGCCGATCCTTCTCTTGATTGACATGTGCTCTTTGTGCCTGAGTCCTTCTCCTCTCTTGCTACTTTCCAAGAAGAGGCAGAGCAGACAGTGTCTGCCTAGGTCTACTTCTCCTCTCCCCTCTTACTGAATCTTAGCAAGGAGGGCCAAGGATAGGTTACCGCAGATTACAGAAGGTGCAAATTCTTTGTCATGTGTTGCCATGTGGTAGAATCCAAGTGCTGAGGAGATGACTTTGTGAGCAGCATGAGGATCTAAATTTGATTTCCAGAAGCCATGTAGGAAGCCAGGCATCACCCTGTGCACACCTCTAAGCACAGCGCTGTGGAGCTGAGACAGCAAGATTACTAGGGTTTGCTGGCTGCCAACCTAATAAGAGATTTCCTCAAAGGCATGCAGGAAGGGTAGTACAGGGCACCTGGTGTCCCTCTTTGGCCTCGACACATAGGTTCACACACTTCCATACATGTGTCTATGCAGCACATAAACATGTGCACACACACACATATACTTAGTGTGGTGTGTGTTACCTCTGTTCCAATTCAATTTGGATGGATTCAGACACTGTTCTGACTAATACAATTCATTGGAAGTGATGGTAAGCCCATCTGGGCATAGAGCTTAAGATATTTAAGATGTTGGTAGTATCCACTCCACCTGCACGCCACATTTTCTGTCAACAGCCATGATGGAAAGACCACAAGAAAGGTCCAGAGACTTCACAGAGAAGGAAGGGGCTCTGCTGAGCCTGCCTCAACTAAATCTGTGCAGGTCAGAAGCAATGCCAATTGAACGCTATCAAGCAACTAAATCGTATAAAAGAGAAGCACCTGCCTCCTGGCCCACAAGAGTCTGAGGTCTAACAGAAAGGTGGCTACTGCATGGTGAGAATTTTCTGCCCGTGAGTATACTGCTTGTGTGGAATCACGTGGGCTTCTGTGTACCTTCCCAGAATGTCTGTTTCTATCCACCACAGATAGAAGGTGATGGCAAACCAAATAAATTATTTCATCCGAGTTCAACTTAGTGGACAATAAGCTTAGCAGAATTATTTACTAGGGTGTGGGTAAGCAGTTACTTCTAGGAACATGGACAGCATGTTTTGTATATAACATTTTGTATCATAAAGCCGTATTGAATCATATGCCATTAAATACTAGATGTGATTTCACAGTATCTGTCAATTTACACCCATTTTAGTCACTTTTTTTCTGAAAATGTATTACCAGAGACTGGTGTTCAGTGTAGCTTCTTGGCCTGCTCAGTCACAGAAAGTGGTGCTCAGTTTCAGGACACGTTGTATCTTTTACCTGATGTATATATCCCATGCAACAATTGTAAAGAAAGGGCAATAGTAAAATATTGATCCTCAAGAAAGAGTGTGGCAGGAAAAGGCACAATACACGTCGAGAATTCAGCCTCTGTGAGGGTCCATAATACTCCTTCTGGAAAACAAGATAATTCGGAGATGGGAGAGGACTCGTCATGTAAGCATGAGGACTTGAGTTTTACCCACACCAACCTACAAACAGCTCGGCACAGCCGCACACATCTGTAATGCCAGTGTTCAAGAGTTCTTCTGTAGGGCAGATTTCCAGGATGTGGAAAGCCAGACAATAGCAGGAGTGGCTGTTTTTTTGGGCAGCGCTATGGGGTACTGTGTTATTGACTTTTCTATTCCTGTGATATAACACCATGACCAAGGAAGACTTAAGGGAGAAGGAGCTTCTTTATGGTTCCAGATTCCATCCTGGCAAGAAGGCATGACAGCAAAAGGCAGGCACAGTGGCAGGAGCAGGCAGCCGAGAAACCGTATCGTCAGGAGCAAACTGGAAGTAAGGTAAGGTCACAAGCTTCAAAGCCCACCCCTGGTGATGTACTTCCTGAAGCAAGCCTTACCTCCTACGCCCCACAAAAAGCACTAACAACTAGGACCTAGTGTTGAAATGTTTGGGCCTGTAGGAGACATTCTCATTCAAATCACAACAGCAGAATTCTGGTATGGGAGGAGCATAAAAATGACAAGATAGCTCAGCCATTAAGAGCCTTTCAACTTCTGCAGAAAATAAACCTATCTAAAGAAATAATTTTTAAAAAGAATAAAATGACCCAAATAGAAATATTATGTAATCATTTTTAAATGATTAAATTAATGCAGATCATGTGAATATTTTCTATTTGGTGAGAAAATGCATAGCAAGATGCAAAACAAACAAAAATCATCTCCAAGAAAGCCCTTTGTCATATATAGATAGATAGGTCTAGATATATTCCTCTTCATAAACTTATTATTCTGTTTTTCATTATAATATGCTTTTAAACGTATAAATTAGAGCTGAGGAGATGGTTCCATTGATAAAGCACTTGCTTGCACAAGCGTGAAGATAAGACTTTGGACCTCCAGTACCTGCATAAACCCAGGTGGACATGAAGGCAACCCATAAATTCAGGTGCTCAGGAGGCTAAGTCAGACTCCTCAGGAACAACTGGATAAACTAGCCAAGATGGTGAACTTCTGGCCCAAAGGGAGATCTTCAGTCAATAAAGCAAAGAAAAACCAAGAATGACACCCAACATCAATTCTCTGGCCTCCATGGGCTCACACATGCATGCATACGTGGCCACACAACTGCACCCCCCATGCACATGCCTCCACAAACATGCCAAAACACATGTGCATATCCCCTGCACATAAGCATGCAAAAAGAAAGATAAATTACTAGCTCATTAAAGTCACAGTTGATAAAGGAATGAAGGAGAAGCAGGCAGGAAAAAAAAAGAAAATTCTTTCCCAAACCATGTATGACATGATCACATGATTTCATAGATGGAAATCAAACATGCATGAGGCATACAAAGGAAGTCCACTCACAGAGCTGGTGGTGATTAGCTCTGTGAGTTGGGATTGGGGCTAAACTTGCTCTTTCTGCCTCACCATTTTCTTCCTTTAGAATTTTATAGTAGATTAGGAAATCGGGAAAACATCAAGGCAATAAATACAAACCCGAAAGAAAGAGTGAAGAGGTGGAATTCCATTGTCACCAGGGCAGACTCTTCCAGATGACCACATCGATGTCTTGGCTGTCACTCACGGCTGTGATCCTGGGCCAGTGACGTTCACTTTGTGTTTGGTTTCCTGTATCTGAAGTGTAGATGCTAACATAATCCCTACTTTATTGCACTGCAGAAAAAAATAACTGGGAACTATAAAGAAGGCTTTCATAATGGTGTCCGGGACACTGAAAATGCCATATGAAAGGCTGGTTGGCTTAGTTTCTTTATAATCAATTGGGAAAGTGTCAGAGGGGTTAAATACTGCAGCCTTTAGGAGCTCGTTCAGAGATTGATTCTCCACTCCTTGAATAAGAGAGTTTTTTACTTCCAATGATAAAGAAAGAAGAGGAAGGAGGAGCAGAATAGAAAAGCAGAAACAGAAGATAAATGAAGCCACCTCCCGAATCCCACCTGGATACTTCTGGTGCAGGGTAGGCCTGACCAGTGGCAGTGTCCCTCTGCCCTGAGTGTCTCCACGTGAGGAGGAACAATTCTAGCAGCTTTCTGGCTGCTCAAGTTCTTAAAAAACACTCAAGTTCAAGTCACTGATCCATGTTTCCTAATTGAGATGCAATCAGTAAAATAATAACGTATTTCCTAGACAACAGATTAAAGAATAATTTTAATTAGTCATAAATGAGACTATACACACACTATCCCGAAACTATCTCCATTGGAGCTCGCGTCCAAGTACGACACGTGACATCAGTGCCGATTCCTGTTAACTGCAACACTGCGTGCTGACACCCACGACACATTTCCCAGGATTCAGTCACAAAAATACTTCTAATTAGCCATAAGCGGGAATGTACACACATGTCCAAAAGCCCACGGCTTCTATCGAAGTTCACATCGGAGAAACTCAGACTGTGGCCACCGAACTGCGCTGTTTCCATTCCAACAACTCCGATTTCTGAAATGCTTAGAAACTTGACTCTTTTGACCTTGCTGGGTAAACAGATCTGAGGTAGATTTATTTCAGTCCAAGCCCTTTATTTGATATAGGGGCACTCTTGAGCCCAACGAAAATGCATACCCTAGCCATTTCAAAGGCAGTGATAAAGTTACTTGGTTAAATATTTTGGCTAGATTTCCTGTTGTCAGAGTTTTGGGCTTTGTACCTGTAGCTTCTGCGTTTGTCTGTGGCAATTGGGACCATATTAAATGGCATCACGTGAGCCAGCCTCCCTGAGAGCCACGTCCCATGGGGAGGGTCCTGGGCACCCATCACTACTGCAAGCCACACCGACGAAGAATTCGAACCTCAATAACAGCCTTTGAGTCTCCAGACCTTTAACTTGCCTGAGGAATGTTGGCTTTAAGCCTCTTAGGTGATCACAGCTCATCAAGCCCCTCATTCTGCTCAAAGGCGAGAGAGAAATCACGATAGTTATAATTCAGAAATTATGGCTAAAATTCAGAAACTCGGGACGGGACTGTGGAGTTTTTTATATAAGCTCGCGTTTATTTTAGAACAGGCTTTGTCTGCCTTCCACCGGTACGTGTGAGTAACAAACCTTCCAGGCCCTATGGCCCCAATCTAGGCCTGGGACAGCATGGTGAAAGAGGGGTTTTATGTCAGCAGAGAGAAAATGGTCTATTAAACTTCACTTACTTTCACTCCCCTTAAAAACTCATTAAACAGGATCCTGCCTTTTTACTTGCCGAAGTGTTTAAAACCCTTTTTAATGAAAAATTCTAATCCGATATAATCACGCCATAAGTACTCTCTTTCTGTTCTAAGAGGAAACAGTGTTAAATTTTAATGCATACCTCTGGCAAGCTATAATAAAAGTGTTCAGTCAGCTTTAAATCCGATTAGTGTAACTGTTACAGATTAGAGAAAAACTCCAAGAGACTGGAACAAGTCTCCAACTCAAGGGACCTCACTTAGGGGCCTGATCGTGTTTAGACTCAAAGGGAACATCAAGTCTCTCGAATGCTGGTCACTCAAAATTTGTTCAGCAGATGCTAACTAACAGAAACAAGGAACTGGGCAAGGAATTACAGAGAGGCAGGCAGACGGGCATTCAAACAGGACAGGTGAGGCAGAATGCTACCCAAGCAAAGCCCAGGAAGAACAAGGGCAGGAAGACTGAGAAAGGGCAAAATCAGCCAGGGAGAGAATCGAAGGCTTTGGGGGAAGCTGTGGCCAGCAAAGGCTTCCGGGGGGGGGGGGGGGGGGGGGGGGGGGGGGGGGGGGGGGGGGGGGGGGGGGGGGGGGGGGGGGGGGGGGGGGGGGGGGGGGCAGGCAGAATGCAGTAGGTGTGCGGATGAGGACATCCTTGCTAGGATGGGAAAGTATGCAAGATTTTCCAGACTCCAGTCTTAGGAAGCAGTCCTTGTTATAGAAGTTAGGAAAGGGACAGGAACATGAGGGTGCTGCAGCAGAAATTGATCTAGATGCTTCCATCTGATTTCCAACTGATCCCTCAGCAGCCCACTGAGAGGATTATCATCCTAATTTCATAGAAGAAAAAAAAAACTGAATCTTGGGGATTGCAAAACTTGCTTAAGGTGAAGCAGGAGAGATGGCTCTGTGGTTACGAGCACT
Source organism: Alexandromys fortis (assembly GCF_014885135.2). Lineage (NCBI taxonomy): Eukaryota > Metazoa > Chordata > Mammalia > Rodentia > Cricetidae > Alexandromys > Alexandromys fortis. The sequence goes on along the minus strand of NW_026067913.1, from coordinate 10,213,941 downwards.
GGCTGTTCTTCAAGAGGGAAAAGAAATGAATGAAATTTATGCCCTGGCCATGCTGAAGCATGCATGGGCAGCCCATATATGATGGTTCTGTTGAACTTGTCCATATTGAGTTTCATCGTCTAAGTTGATGAGGACGACTGGCCAGGTCTCTTCCTCAAGAGGGCAACAGATCTCATATCAGATGGTTCTGAGCAACTATGTGGTTGCTGGGAATTGAACTTAGGCCCTTTGGAAAAGTAGGCAGGGTTCTTAACTACTGAGCCATCTCAATTTCTAGTGCCCACATGGCAGCTCACAACCATTTGTAATTCCAGGGGATCTGGTGCCTTTATATCTGGCCCCTGCAGACATCCGGCATGCACGTGGTACACAGACATACATGCTGGCAAAACACACATACACACAAAAATAAAGCAACTTGCTTAATGTCAAACAGCAAGCAATGGGATACCCTCAGAAGAAACACAGCTGCGGCTCTCAGTATGTAGGCTTAGGAACTGCTCCAATTCCACTTTTCTCCTAGGCATAGTTAAGGCTCCTCACTGACTACGTGCCTTAGAACAAAAATTTTTGAGCCAGGCATGATGGTGCACTTGGGAGGCAGAGGCAGGCAGATCTCTGAGTTCAAGGACAGCCTGGTCTACAGAGTTCCAGGACAGTCAGAGCTATACCTTGTCTCAAAAAAAAAAAAAAAAAAAAAAAAGGAAGTGAGGGATGGAGGGATGGAGGGACAGAGGAAGAGAAGAAAGGAAATTTCTGAGTTCTGAATTTCATTCTCCCTGATACCAAGGTACACAAACTGGGGTTATTTCCCATGAAAATGTTTACTTCGCTGCTTCTTAGTAGCTGTGTAGAGCAGGCATACAGAAGCCTCCTGAGATGATATGTACCTGTCTATCTTTACGTGTTTGTATTTGTGACATCTCCCAGGCCTGCCTCACTTGCCTTCCTGTACAACCTAAAGACTGCAAGAAGGGAGGTAGACATCTAAACTCAGAGAGTACCTGCCGGAGACATCAGGGGAACCTCAAACACATGACCTCAGCAGGACCTGTTCCCACCCATCCGAGGTGAGAGCCACTGAGCCAGCAATTTCTCAAACCCAGGTGGTTTGACATCAGTTCCCAATTCCACCACTCACCAGCTGTGGAATTCCATACAAATTACCCTCTTTGAGACCAGTTTTACCATCTATAAATTGAACATTATCAGACCCATTTTCCTTCTCAGGGTTATTGTGAAAGCCAAATGAATAGCTCTGTAAAGTTTTTTGTGCTGATATCATGTTGATGCCTCTGGACTTACAAACATGTGAACCTTACATACATATGTTTAGTGACTACACATAGGAGATATTTAATAATCCGTGTTTGTTCATAGATTTTTCTGCAACCTTCTGAACATGCCCAGTCAGTGACAAGGGGAAGAACCGTGACACACTCCACTGAGGAAAGCACTTGCCCCTTCTGCCTCCTCCACCTGGCTAAATTTTAAGGTCTTTTTAAACCATGGCTGGGTGGGACTATGTGGGTCTAAAAATGAGAAATGTTGTTCCCCCATAGTCCTTCTCACCTTCTCCTTTTTCTGTGTCCAAACCACAGTGCTCACCCACGCCTCACCAAGAACACTACTTAAAAATTGGATCAAGTGGGCTGGAGAGATGGCTCAGCGGTTAAAAGCACTGACTGCTCTTCCAGAGGTCCTGAGTTCAATTCCCAGTAACCACATGGTGGCTAACAACCACCTATAATGAGATCTGGTGCCCTCTTCTGGCCTACAGGCAGGATACTTAACTGACTGACTGAATGAATACATAAATAATAAATAAACAAATCTTTTTAAAAAAATTGGATCAAGTAATAGTAACTCAGGAATGAAGGACACCTTTAACTACCTCAAAAAAAAAAAGTATCTTATATTGGAGTAACCAACTGCTCTCTGATTGGACTTAAGACCTTCCCATGGGAAGGAATTCATGCCTGGTACTATAAACCTGATCAAATCCATATCAGGGGAGATGATAGCTCCAGGAAAGAACTGAGTACCGCTGCTTAGCTACATCATACAGTGTCAAGGTGCCTTCTATATATGTGTTTATACTCGTAGACAAAGGCTGGTCTCAGTGTTAATCTAAGGAGCCTCTTTCCAGTGAATGGTGGTCAAGGCGAATTCAGGACTGAACAAGTGATGGATGAGTGTTCATTCCTAAACAAGTATATACAGCATCCCCCTTAGGGACCGTCAAACACTGCGGAAGGGGAGGTGGAAAGAGTGAAGAACCAGAACACTGGGGGAAAGGGCTCTGAAATGACATCTTGTGGGCAAGACACAGTTGTTACTAATAGGATTCCGCAGGAAAGGGACCTTGGTGGCAGGTGGGTCCAAACCATGGTGACGAGAGCCCACGGCAGGTGAGGAACAGACAGGCCATGCAGACAGAGCTTATGTGGGAAATTTATTAAGAGAAAAGGGGGGAAGGGAGGAGACCAATCAACCTCTGGGGACAGGAATGGAGGAAGAGAAGAGAGACAGAGAGAGGGAAGGGGGACACAAACCTCCTTGCCTCTTCAGAAGAACCGGGGGGGGGGGTGGAATGGGCAGAGCTTGTCTCTTAAAGGGATCTTTTGCACCTGCATACAGGCTAAGCTGCGCAGCTACAGAGCAGTCAAAGGACCCGGGGCTGTCCAGAGTGCTGCCTGAGTGCATCCTGCCAGGTGGCAGTCTACCATACTACCTGAGTCTTAACAGTTACCCCAGAAAGTCACAGTGCTGGGCCTGCCAAGAAAGTCAGGGTCAGGGTCCCCCACTCCTCACTGCTGAACTATTTGCTATGAAGGAATTCAGGGAGAAGGGAAGCCATAGCCTTCAATCATGTACTCTCTGGTAACCCCACCAGGCTCCAGCTACAACAGATAGTTCCAATTCAATGATCACGCAAATGACCCTGGTTAGACTAACTGGATCAAAAACTCAAAAGCCACGAGACTAAGAAAGAGACTAGGGAAGGCTGACCGACGGGAATGGGAAGAGATAAAAGAGGGTAAGGGAAAGAGAACTGAGACTACATTATACACATGTAGGAAGCTGTCAAAAAAACAAAATTAATCAATACAAATACATATATCCCAATGAGTGAAGAGAAAAAAAAATCCTCGTTAACAAAGAACCAGGAAAGATAACCAAAAAAGGTAAAAAGAAATCAAATCCCTATGAGAGGAAAGATTCACTGCCCCCCAAAATCTTCTTAATTAAAAAAGAAAAAAAGAATTCATGAATGCAGGAAGAAGTTAAAACAAAGCTGCAGGCCCTCAGAAACAGCAATCAGCCGCTCCACGCATGCAGCCCATATTTGATTTTTATTTTGCATGAAGTATTTTTGTATCTGCTTTGCCTAAATTTGGCCTCTTACCAAAGCCTAATGACGCTACTTTATGTTAAGCTTTTCGGAGGCTCTAAACTTAAAGCTAGGAAGAAAAAGGATGGGGGAAAAAAACCTGTTAATCTATCTTGCAGGAAAAGGTGTTATAATTTGAATGAAAAGCAGCATGCAGACAGATAAAAGGAGCAGGCATGGAGTTTGGGCAATGAGGTTTTTTTTTTTTTTTTTTAACCTGCAGGCTGAGAAATCGTCTCCTGTGTTGTCTGATGTTATTACCAACGCCTATTTTCACATGTGCATCAGCTTCGAGCATAATTGTGTGAAGATTTGAGTCCTCTCTGCAGACTGACTATTTTAATAAGCTCACCAAGCTGAAACGCCATATGTGTTGATAGCGGTACTTACACTGTATTAAGCAAACAAGTCAAGTCGTTCTCTTAAAAATGCTAAGAAGCCTAATTTGACCTCTCTCCAGCCATGGTCAGGTCTGAAGTGAACTAGTAGAGCAGTCTCTTCTCTGACCTTTTCATCTCCAACCTCTCCCTCTGTGAGGCTCTCACAGATTGTGAATTTAATCACTCTTGTCCACCCTTGCCTTACCCAGGTCATGGGCTGCTGTGAGCTCTATCTATGAATATTCATTCATAGTCACCAAAGCTAAGCTCAGGTGCCAAAAAGGAGATCTAGTTCACAATCTGAGCTGGAATTAATCTGAACTAAATAGATTGCAGCTGGATTGAGACAGGCTTTGAGCTCAGGAGGCTGAGCAGGAGGATAACAAATCGGAAGCAATCCGCGAGAACCTGACTGACCAAAGCAGAAGTAGATACAGAGCGCTTCCTTGCCCAAGCAAGACGAAGCACTGCTGACGTGGCTGAGTCCAGACTGACAGTGAGTTCAACATGGAAACAGAAAGGGCAGTGAATCTACTCTCAGCGGTTCCCTTCATTCCCTCCATTTATTCTACAAAAATAATAGTGTTTTTAAAAATAAGGGTTCTACTGTAGAGAAAAAATGGAAAATACACATGCAAAAATAAAGCAAATCATAGTCCTGACTCTCAGAAAGTAACCTTTGTTCTTGACTTTAGCATCTGTCCTAGACTTCTTCTATGAATATTTTAATAGTTCAATACAGCACATGATGATTTTTAATTTTTTTTTTACTTAATGCCTTCTTAATCTTCCTGTGTCGTCAAATATTCTTCAATTTCAGTAGGTCTTGAGTAGCTCTGTTGTAGTCCATGAGAGACACGGTGCCGACAACTGGACACGGAGGTGCCACCCCGATTCAGCTAAGTTGGCGATGAGCTTAGGTAGCAGTGAATTATGTCTTAATGCCAAAGCCTGGCTGTACTGGTTCATTTCGCTGTCCGCCTAATTGGTTATGGAAACACCGAGGCTGCATACCCCCAGGTGGGATTTAACAGAATTCCCAGAGTGCCTTAACTGAAGAAAGAAGATCTACTCTAGACATGGGGGTCCTGGACTCAATTTTTAAAAGGAGTAAACAAGCTAAGCATCAACGTTCCTTGTTGATGCAATGTAACCAGCCCATCCTAGGTCACACTTCTGCCACCCTGCCACCGTGCCTCCTGCCAGGATGAGCCCCGCCCCTTCTTACGCTGTCAGCAAATATAAGTCTTTCTTCTCTTAACTTGCTTCTGCCATGTGTTTTGTCACAACGAAGAGAAAAGCAATGGACCCAGCCCACACTCCTGTGCAGACATTGGAAGATCTCTTCAAGTCTCTGGAACTTGCACATCTCCTAACACTCACTTAACCCATCTACTGCCACTTAACTTTAAGGGTACAGTACATGCACACAAACACATACTCTTGGCCTTTAATAAAGGCCATAGAAATAATGCCCTCTACAACAATTAACAGGGTTGTTTTCATAATTCTGTATGAGCATTACACATATTTGTGGCTGTAGCATCATATATATGATATGAAATAATATACACACTTAAGAAGCATTGTAGTTATATTGACCTAACATAAAGTAAATCTCGATTGATTGAGTCATTCAACAAATAGTTCTGGAACAGCTCTTGCATTCCTTGCCAACCAGTTATTAATAATAAGGAATTCTAATGACTCCACCCTGACAGAGGTAATTGTACTAGACTAAGCAAAATGTATAGGGATTTATCCAGTTCTGTTCTCTGGTCCTTGGATATCAGTTATGCAAATGGTTCGCATTGATACGAGAGATAAACAGTGACATTCATAGTGTGTCAGGGTCCCATCACATCCATCTGACATCAGGACAGAGCTACCAAGATGCACCAATGCATCCTCTGTGCATCCGCACCTTTTCTTTTCTTTATTTTATATGTAGCCTCAGCCTTCGTTTTCTTCCCCGAGCTTTCACTTCACAGCATGCCCCCCTTTCTAGCCTCAGGTCTTCCCTGGTTCAGTTCTAAACCCCAGACTCCACCCCTCCACCCCTCGAGCTCCAAACACTCTCTCCTTGACTCCCATCGGACTAAACAACGGCCTTGTGCTTGGCACTGCAAAGAACGCTCCAAACGGCCTCAGAATCTCCCTGGACTGGTTGGAAGGCAAAGCCGCTTTCCAAAGCGCCCATCGCTGCAACATGTCATTCCCCACGGAAAGTGGATTTGGATATAGATAGTGTTGTTACATATGTATGAGAATATGTTTCACTTATTCACCTGCCTTTTTTCAGCCTGATTGTGAGCCCCTGAAGACTGAGAACATGTTTTCTCCCTGCTCTGGAATGATCCCACCCCCACAGCGTCCCACTGCTAAATGTTGGTAGCTCCTTTCTTGAGGCAGCTATGGCTAATTGCAGTGAAAGGAGCTGGGCCTGAGAGTCCAAGTTTTAAAGGTTGGGAGGTGACAGAAGAGGTGACCTAGCCTACCGCTCTGTATGACGCTCACATTTGTTCTTTACCGAGTGCCACCAGGCTACGTTCTTTACACGAAATGTGTGAAATTCACCAAACCATACAGGCAAGGGCTTTAACTCTCACAACTTTTGTGTGTGCCTCAAAGTTCTTCTCGTGAACGTGCACACAAGTGAGAATAACTCAACCAGGGTCAGGATTAGAGGAAGACAGCATGCCCAGGGTTAAATTTAAGGAGGCACTCAATGTCAGGACTGTGCAGTTTCATTCTTAAATGTTCCTTCCTCGGTTTCTCCCTGTGCTCATCCCGGTTCTGGCCCTACCCCAGATCTTATTGATGCTGATAGGGCTGTAAAAAAAAAATCTACATATCTTGTATTTTCATAATCCCACGAGGTAGATGGGGAAGTGGAAATTGAGCAATACACCCAAATTCTCAGCATTAGTAAGTGACAGGGATGGATTTATATCCAGCCATCTTAGTGAGAACTAAAAATAGCTGTATTGATAGAACACTGGTCCCCGAATTCTATTCTTCTGGTCCTTGATACATTAGAGTAGCCCCAACGCTATGAATATAAAGATTTTGGGCAAAAATAATGCTGATTAGTCCCCAGTTATAAAGATAATAAATTTTTAAGTATTTGAGTTAGACATGCAGAATGCGCCTTTCTATAATTACTAACTTTAGTGGATGGTGTTTTTATAAGTTACTGTCTATGCATGGTGCACGGAGCACAGAAAGCTGGTCGCACGGAAGATCAGATAGGTGGTTTCCAAAGGGCAGGAGGGAAACTATATCGATGGATCCTAAATCACAGCTGGCTACAAATAAGCTGCGGTGTGGTTTAGCACAGTAGAGTGACCATAAATAACAGTTGTTATATACCATACAACTCAGGCAAGTGAAAAAAAGGATCTCAAGTACTTCCTCCCAGGAGAAACAGTAACTAAGTTTGAGGAGACTGAGTTAACATGCTTTAAAGTGCACACACATTGGGAGCCCATCAATAGGTAGTATGTCAGTGTTTCAATATGTCAGGAAAAATGAATGAATGAATGAAATGGGTATTGGCATGCATGAGTCAAAGTCAAATTTTCAAAAATAAATGAATATAGACAACCTGAGTCAAAGCCAAATTTTCAAACCACCAAGAAGAAAGGAAAGGCACCAACTAGAGACACAGTTGTGTGTTTTCAGATAGTTCACTTTCTATCATGGTCAGAAACCCAAGCATCCTCTTGGCTCCAATTGCGGCTGAATTTGTAGGAGATTTTTCTAATTTTAGCAGACCCTACCTCTTACACATAGAGATAACGGTCTTCCTGAGGCATCTACCGGTTCACGGGATGCCAGGCTGCTGCTGTATCCATAGGACAGCTTTGTTCTGTGCCAAAGCATTGTCTCTCAGCCGGAGCATCCCGGCTCCCTGGTAATTGAGTGTGTTGGCTCTTCTTCACTTTGACTTGACTGGGTTTAGGATGACAGTGGGAGAACACCACTGTGCGGATGTTTGCAGGAAAATACAATCAATAAGTGAAAACCCACTGGAGTGTAGATGGTCCCATCCCACGGGCTGGGGTAGCAGATTGAATTAAAAAGAGAACGTGAGTTGGGTAACAGCGCTTATATATCCTCCCTCTGCTTCCTGACTGCAGACACAATATAATCAGCCGCCTCCTGTTCCTGCCACCATGCCTTCCTCATCAAGATGAGCTATATCCCTTCTTTAATGTAAACCAGGAAAAACACTTCCTCCTTTATGTTGCTTCTTCTCCAATTTTTTTTTGTCACAGCAAGGAGAAGCGTAACTAATAAACTTATTAACTGATATTGTAGCAAGCTGGTAATATTTGCTTCTCAAAACTCCAAAGATTCAGCTTAATTACACTTCCTTTGTTACCGCAGGTACAGTCTGGCATTTAAACTTCCTAGCCTTTGACTTTTAGAAATGAATAGGGTTGACCCAGATCATCTTTCCATCCAGGTCAAGGTCCAAGGTGACTCGCCATGTGTCAATGGCCAAATTCAGTGAAGGCTCCAGCACCAACTGGAAGTTCATGGCAGGGTCATATGAAATCACATGCTTGGAAGAGTCAAATGCATAAAACTGAGAGTTGAACATGATAGCACATGCCTATAATCCCAGTGCTCTGGAGGCTGAGGCGGGAGGCTTCTGAGTAGCCAGTCTGACTACACATCAAGACCTTATCTAGATGGAGGGGGGACATAGAATGAGGAATTTCTTCACACTGGAATAAATTACCTCAGCATCAGTTTGGGGATAGAGAACTCTTTGTAAATGAGGAGTTAGCAACAAATTAATTTTTTAAAACTCCACAATGGATTATTTTCTTCTTTAAGTCAACCAACAACCCAAACTGCCCAGAACAGAGAATAAAGGTGAAGCCGTTCAGAAGGTATCTCCATCAGGAACGTGCTGAAGAGAGCTTCAGTAGAAGCAACTACCTTGAAGCTGTTCCCCTGATATGAACTAGTAAAACTGGAAATCACACATTTGTTTAATATAATTGTCACTTCAGCATCCAGGTGTAGGTCTGATAGACACTTTGAAACCAGTCACACCTAGCCATTTTTTTTTAAAGATTTATTTCATGTTTTTAAATGCATGAGTGTTTTGACTGTATGTGTACCACATTCATGCCTGGTAGCCTACAGAGGACAGAGAGAGCATTGGATCCCCCAAACCTAGAATAACAAGACAGTGTAGATGTTGGGAACTGAACCCATGCCCTCTGGAAGAGCAGGAAGGGCTCTTAACCACTGAGCTGTCTCTCCAGCCTGCTGTAGTCATCTTTGGCCGAGTCTGATTTCCCTTTCTCCACAAGGATTTGCAATTCATCCAGCCCACTATTTCTCATTTTGCTAATTCAAAACCAGCACACCCGCAGCTGCTGACCACGACAGAATTTAACTGTCGACAGTCACATAAGTTGCCCTGCATGTGTCCTCTTTGAGCCACAGTGCCTGAAAGAGAGCCTAATGAATTAAACCCGAGGACATGCTCAGTGACTCCCCCACCAGCAGGGGGAGCTCTCTGCCACCTCGGCACTGTCCACTAATCGGTCAGTTCCCTTAACCTGGGAGTCACAGATTTCATCTGCTCATGTGTTTTAGTTTCTCACTCACATGGTATCATCCCAACTTGATGGTCAGCACCACCCTCATCCCTGCCCCACCCATACACACATGCGCTGTCCATGGTTTTGCTAGAATGCCATTCTTAGGTGACTTTAAGGCTAAATCAGAAAAAAAAAATGTGGAGGTTTGAATAGGAACAGCTCCAATATGCTTATCTATTTGAATACTTAGTCATTAGGGCACTGCTTAACAGGGGTTAGGAGGTGTGGCCTTGTTGGAGTAGGTGTGGCCTTGTTGGAGGAAGTGTGTCCCTGGGGGTGGGCTTTGGGGTTTCACATGCTCAAGCCAGGCCCACAGGTGTTCTCTCTTCCTGCTGCCTGCACATGCAGATATAGAATTCTCAGCTCCTTCTGCAGCGCCATGTTTGCCTGCTTGCTGCCATGCTTCCTGTCATGCTGATAATGTACTAAACCTCAGAGGCTGTAAGCAAGTTCCAATTAAACGCTCTCCTTGTTAAAAGTTACCGTGGTCATGGTGTCTCTTCACAGCAACAGAACAGTGACTAAGACAAGCCACAACAATAGAAATCACAACAGACCTCAGTCTTTAAAAATGTGTCAAGAAATTCGCAGACACACCTGACAAGCCTTCCCAGTTAGACCGATCGTTCGCAACATCTGCCTAAGACTATATCTGAATACATTTACATATGATTCATGCCTTCTCAGAATAACCATTTCCGAAGACTTGAATTTTGACTATTTAATTGCGATCATCTCCACGCAGCATCTAATTCCACATACTCATCAGGCAATAAGTGAACAGAACACTATAAACTGTTGAGGAATACCAAAATCTTTTAATATTTACCCTTTTATTTGTTTGCTTTTTAACCCATTTTTCTGTCCTACGGAACAGATATGAACGAGTGTAGTGAGGCTGGATGGGAAGAGGGCCCACAGGACTTCTTGGGGCAGTGCTTTCTTCTATGTAGACTTGGGGATTACTTACCTGCTTTAGCCTGAATAAGTGCATCTTGCATATTTTCAAGAGTTAACCCACAAAACGTGCAAAGAATGGGCAACATAAGCACCCACCAATTACTCAATGTTTCATATTACAAATACTTCTAGAAACATAAAACCCTGGTGGAGAAACTGAAAAGTTACTATAGAACACACAAACCTGCTGTAAGATGCCAACCACCTAGGAAAACTACATCCTCGAGAGTCTCATAGTGGAGTAAACTAAATTACAGTAAAATAACTAAACTCAAACTTCAGTGGTTTAACCAGTGTGGGTGTGCTTCTCCTTCACTGTACCGATCTGAAACCAGCTAGCTGTGTGGTATCTCATGGGCTGGAGTTGATAGATGCATTCTCTCCTACTAACTGTCCTCTGCAAGCAATACACAGTGCCTTTGGCCACCAGCCAAGTAAAACCGAGCTGAGCAGCTCCCATTGGGAAGTACACCAATGTACTTACCCAATGGTAAGTACAGTATGGGAAGTGACATAGCCACTTCCAATCGTACCAACTACAAAAGCTCACGAACGCTGTCCCTTCTCGCTGAGAGTGGATGAGCAATTCAACCTCCCAGGTACTTAGAAGGAAAGGAGAGTCAGGTGTGGTGGAGGCAGCCTGCTACAGCACACGTGCGTTTCTCTCAAGGGCTACTGGAAAGTCTTTTAAAACTCCACAAAGAGTGGAAGAGCTCTTTCCCAAAACTGATTTATACTAATTGTTGAAGAAACAAACTATAGCGCAGGGTTTTTCTCTTTTAAGTAATGCATTTAACCTTCTGTTTCTTCTACTTCTTCACAGAGGCTGATCTGGTCATTACGAACCTGGAGGAAAGCGTGACCGAGAATCGTTGCTTACTGTTGCCTTGAGTATGCCAAAATAAAACAAGCTGTCAGCCAAAAAGAACTTCGCACAATAAAGCGTTAAACGAGATAGTACCAGGCAAAATAAGGTAATGCTCTTTTGCTGTCTAGCACCACATAAGATGCTAACTGAAAGAGTAAATAAAAACACTCAACGTGCATTTAGCTTCCATAATTTACCTTCTGCAAGGTTGATTTAGAGTATGCAGAATATGCCACATTATTTGGGCTGTAAAAAGGAGTTGCTTTCCACTACCTGCCACGTACAATTATAATAATCTGTCAGACAAATATAATTACAGAGTGTGATGTCTGTTTGAGTGTGAAGGCTCTGATTGTGTGGTATTGTCTGCTTTACACTGCGGCACAGCATAAACAATTGTGCTCAGTAGTAACTCTCAGCGAGGACTAGCGCTGGGAGTCAGGAACGCCCCATCAAATAGCACAGATGGTTGCGTCTGGGTTTGAGGGTTGGTGGCTTTGTTTGTTTCCCCTCCCCCCCCTCCCAGCCAAGGCATTCTCATGCACAGACTTGACCACAATGAGCGTCCTGCAGCCCGACGTGGGAGGTCTCTAAGATATTGTTAATAAATGCCAGATGTGAATGAGAACCAGAGCGGGAGATGGTCAATTAACAAGTGCCAACCATTTCAATGGTAGAAAGGGGTTGAGAAGAGAATGCATGGATCGCTTTAATGATTAAAAATAATTAGATGACACTCCATGGGCTTAAAAGATAAAGTTGTTATTTTGTACACCAAGTTGTGATTGTAATTTGCTATTAGACTCTCACACCAGCTGACAAAACAGAAAAAGTAACTACAGCTAAAACCTTCCATTTAGTACAAGACATTGGAGCTCTGCTTGATTCTGAAGTGAGGCCGGGACCTCCTTGCCATTCCGTCTATCCTAACTTGGATCAGGCTCTTTACCATTTAGCGTTCTCAGCACTATGAGCTTTTGTACCTGGCCCATTATTTCATGGGACTCTTCCACAATTTCCTTTTTGAACATAAGTCTTGCGTGAATGGAATTGCAGTGGTATTCATGTTCCAGATTCAACCTTTGTAATTTACATGGTGGAGAAGCTTGGTGTTTCAATGCAAAGTGCTACACCTAAATTTATAGTCAGCTCGGTGGAACTCTCTGGAGCCAGCATCTTGTTTTCTTTGGAGTTACTCATTGATAATGTTCTGGTGATAGGTAAACCAGCTTAGAAAAACCAAACAACTCTGTGTTAGCACAGAAGGTTCCTTTCCCCCTGAAAGACAGGAGAAAAGTTTCTCAGAGATTAATTTCTACACTGCTGATACCTTTATTTGAGAGAATGCGGAGCTAAAAAAATATCCCTGATGAGTCCGCCATTGATAGGGGATATTATTTTCACAATGCTGAGTCTTCCGGTATAGATCCCTATCAAAATAACCAGAAAATTTCTGAAATAAAATTTTTGCTGGCTGTACGGGTGTTTCCCTTTAAACTCAACACTTGGAAGGTGGAGGCAGGCAGATATCTGTGAATTCGAGGCCAGCCTGGTCTACACAAGGAGTTTCAGGACAACCAGGGCTGTCAATATCCCAGATTCAGTTTAAAGATCCTCTGGTTCCTGGGAAGCTCTTACCTCCAGCTTCAGGACCAAAACAGGCAATGTAGGTTCAAGCGATCACCATGCTCCATCTAACGAGCACCTGGTTCTCCATCAACCACACCACCGAAACGAAGGTTTTCATCTAGATGAGTCTCAGTATTATTTCGGAGAAGGAAAAGACAAAGAGGCTTCTTTGATGCTGGCCAAAAATATGGAAACATGGAGTCCTGGAAACTAGTGGCAAGTCTCAGGGCTATGAGAACAGCTAATCTGAAAATGGAGCCAATATAAAGACAGGCCTGGCACAGGGGAAAACTGGGTGCTTCATTTGAACCCAATCTTATCTCTTCTGTTACAATTAAGAAACAAAAGAAGACAAAGAAGAGAAGACATTTTTGTTTGTTTATCTGTTTGTTTATTGTCAGCTTGGGTCATATTTTCTGTTCCTCGCCAAGCAATGCATCCTGAACTGCTGTGTCATCATTGAATAGACATGGTTTGAACAAACACAGCATAGTTGTTTAAAACAAAACGAAAAAAAAACAGTTTTTTAAACAAATGTTTGATTCCAGGTATAACATAGGAAACAAACACATAGAGCAAGGAGTGTACAGTTGTGCCAATGGCAGAAGGGTCTCCAAAACTACTGTGTCAAAGAAGTTAAGAGAAACCAAAACGCTGGCAGTAGCTGAAGACAGTACAACATGAGCCCTAAAAAAATAATTTCCCTGTGATAAAATTAATCAAATACAAAAACCCACCCACAAATAATAGTACCGAAGAAACCAGAGCTCCCTGGCCTTGAAGGATTACAACATCTGAAGAGAAACAACCAAATGCTTGACTTGCCTTTCTTGTACAAACTGTGCCACAGGTACCATTATACCTGCCAAGAAGAGGTTTCTCTCCACAGACACATTCCAACAAAGAAAAGAGAAATTCCGTGTTGTGAATCACTGAGATTACAGACCCAGACAGCAAACACCATACTATGCTAACATCCCCAAAGAGATACCAGAGATTATTGATGGAAAAAACATTCTATTGCCTATGAAGTGTTTCTGAAATTATAAAAACTTACAAACAAAAATCACATACTGAAATTAACCAGTCCTAAAGACTCCAGCCCTCCAGGAACTCTCATGAGTGGGTGTAGTCACTGGGGACAGGAGCTGGAAAGCTCCACGCAGTCTTATGCGCTCACTGTCTAATTTATCTGTACATATTTACCTGCTAGCAAAAACAAAAAATCAGCGGCAGTTAGGACTAAACGAAAATCAGCTTCACCCTTTTTCAAAACATGAGTTTTACCCATTGTTTGCCATCAGTCCTTTCTCACACCCTAACCCTTAGCCTTCCTTGTTCTTTTCTTCGTATTATACCTGTATTCACATACTCAATTTGTGTACACACATACATCTGTCACTAGATGGATTCTACGTGTAAGGGACAACATGCAGTTTTCTTCTGTGTGAGACTGTGATGATCTCACTTAATATTATACATTCTAACACCATCTATTTCCCGGCAAATTTTGCAATTTCATTTTTATTAGGGCTGAATAGTATTAGGTATGTATGTATATATGTATTGTGTGGCATATATGTTGTATATATGATGTGTATATAGTACGTGTGTATGTATGCCATATATAAATACCAAATTTTCACTATCCATTCATCTCTTGATGGACAACAAGATTGTCTCCAATTCTTTGCGATAGTGAATGAAGCAACAGTAAGCAGGCTCTTACCAGGTAAAAAACATGAATCAGATCAAGCCTCAAAATCCACTTGCTCATTTGAAGCTTTTTCAACAGGGTGTAACCACCAAATTCAAAACATAGGCATCTCTGTGAAGGAAATAACTGAACTATGTCAAAAAATAATTCAAGAAAAGAAAATGACACAGGGAGATGTGAAGATTAAAATATTCTTAAGAGTCCATAAAAGCCATACATAATCTGAAGGTCCTCTTGACCCTCTGATTTGAACCAAGCAATTGTTAAAAAAAAGACAATCATGGAAACTGAGAGGCAAACTGGATACTTGCTGATATTAGAAGTGTATTATTTGTAAGCTTGGTTTTGGTATGATGGTTAAGACTTTTAAGAACATATACAGGAGCAGTTATGAATGCAAAGATGTGGCATGTCACTTCCAATCTTATAGCAGCGGTGTGAGAGAGGGGTGTGGAGGACCAGGTCTGTCTCTGACACTGTGAAGTTAATGGAAAGAAGATGACAATAGTTCAGATCTGGTACATTCCATTTTGTATCGTGTATCATTCTAGTGCTGCTGAAATCACGACCACACACCAGCCTCCCTGCCTTCACATAGGAGGGCTGGCGTGCTTCAGTAGTCTCCTGATGTCTCGGTTCTAATTCACCTGCTGCCCTAGGTCCCATCACTGCTACCTACCTGTCTGCTCCCAAGACAATAAGCATTGCACTAACATGTACACTTGTCCCTACGGGGGTAATCATAGACTATCTGTCAACCTCCCCACTCACACACAGTGGTTTCATCTTGGTTTTTAACATACGGTTGTCTTCCAGTCATTGTTCGACCCCTCTGATCTACCGTCACAGCCCAGCTCAGGTCTTCAAAGCAGACCATGTTCCCTCCCACAAACACACAGACATACAGCCGGGGCTATGTAGAAGAGTCTCCTGTTGGACAAGTCTCTCTATATAATCTGGTTCACGCTAAACCTCTTAAGTGAAATGCTGCCCTGGAAATAAAACCTGCTTTCTATGTTCTATTTTATTTCAAACTCAACACAAAGCAGTGGTCCCCAGAGAAAAGTTATACTGGAGTTAGGTTCACACAATTTCCCTGAAATGTAACATGAGAGTTAAATACAGATGATGTGACTGGTTAATAAATGTCACCATTGAGCGGCTTTGTTCTCCTAATAATATCATTCAGATCATTATAAACAAAGTGAAAGGGTTCTTATGCGAAACAAACGCAGCAGAACTTATTCCTGCGTAACACAAGCCAGAGGCAGGGCAGCCAATCCTAACGGCCTGAGAGAGGGGGCAAGGCCGGCATGCAGCTTTGTGGTATCCCGGGAGGATTTTATTTCCAAATATAAAATTCATGCCATGCCCACAGGCAGAACCTTAGAATACTCGAAATGATCTAATGACAGCATTACCATTGAAGGCGGCCACTAATACCTTGAACTACTACCGCTCTGTATAGATGCGGGGATATGATTTCAAAGCGCGTGTGGGACGAAGACTGCCGAGGCTGAAAGCAATACACCCGAGGAAAAAGAAGAAGCAAGAGAAGAAAAGGAAAGACCGCAACTGAAGCCCACAGGCTGGGATATCCAGGACGGCGAGGTCGGAGCTGGTGCTTTAATTGTGGCATTTCTTTTATTATTGTTGAAGTTTGGGTAAGGAGTGGTATTTTATGGCAAAGAGAGAGAAGATGTCTCTAAACTAGAAAGCACTGCCTGCCCCTGGCTTTCTGAATCACTCCTAGCTTAAAGATTATGACGTGTCTGTCTTTCTCCTCTGAGAAGAGAGGGCAAGCAATTGCGTTCATTGACCTCCAGCTCTCTTCCCTCAGCTGTCAAGGGTTCAAGGAGCTCACAGCTCTGTTGTGCTCGGTCTTTCTTCAACACTGACACAACCAAAGGGAAAGAAAAGAAATAGCCTATCAAATGCAAAAGAGTTAGGAACCCCTGTAAGTCCAACCAAATAGACATCCAAGGGCTACTAAGCCCATCCCTTAATTCCGTTGTGTTTCTATAAAGGAAGGTTGCATTTTAGAGGCCAGACAAGCGCCTGAACTCTAAAAACTTACCTACAATTGCTTCTGAAGATGTTCTAATAGGGACAACAGGCTTTGTGGGGGAGGCATGCATGTATGCACGCACACACATTAGTACATACATGTAATTTCTAAATGATGCTAAATGTTCTTTTATTCTTCTGGTAATTTGCAGCTGTAAAATTTACCAGTATTTCTCACATATAATGCCAAGTCTGGTAACACCTATTAAAAGTACATTATAACATATGTTTAAACTACATTGAGCTCCTCAGGGGAAAGGTACTATAGAAATCTAATAAATAATAAGTAAATGATTGACAAAAGATAATATTAGAAGCTCGGTTTTGAATCTTTACAGAAATTCGTGCACTGGGGTTTATTCTCGGCGAGACAATCTCATTGGCAGGTAATACACAGGAGGGCCCTGTGTCCCAGATTGTATGGTTCTGTCATGCGGCAGAGGAAGAAGGTCATGACCTACAAAAGCTTCTTCTGATGTGAGAATAGTCTCAACAAGAACGTAAGTAGGAATCCCAATTTTGGCTTTAAAAATGCATTCACTGATGCTATTTGGAATGTGAAGAAACTTGAAATATATAGAAAGTGGAGTTATAAAGGGCAGCTGGATGCAACCACATGGCCAAATTTGAATCAGCAAACTGACATTCTCTGAGCTAACACACATTATGTCCTTTAAAAACGAAAAAGGAAAACAGGAGCCAAGTAGCATTGCTCATCCGTTATTTTGTGAGTTGGTTCAACTCGAGAATGCATAATTTTCTGCTTAGAATGCAAACTAAGGGAGGCTGGGAGCCAGATATAAAGAGTTTCCTCCTTCTGGAGTAAAACCTACAGCTATCCAGGGATTCGGTGTGGCTAAAAGAGGAGACCAGATGCCTTGAATTTTGGCTGTTACGGGACCTGGCTTGGCAGTCTGGGGTGTAGCACCAAAGAAGTAAAGCTGAGTCTAGGAGAGCTACTTAAATGATGGAAATACAGTGCTTTGTAGGTAAGCAGAGAGAGGAGAAGCCATCGCACACACAGGAAGCTGACAAGGTGTGGGGATGGTCTCACTAGATCCTCCTGTGCGAAACGTGGCGTTTGCCTCTTCGCACAGGAATATTTGGCCTCAAGTTTTATTTTTGACGAGTTTGATTTTTCTTTCCTTTTTAGTGTGTGTCGAGGAGGGGTACGTGGTGAATTTGTTGACTACTGTGCTTTGCTAATATACAACATCTAGAGCAACTGATGAATACACATACATTTTATAGACACTGTCTGTGTGTCAACTGATGCACAACTTAAATTGACAAATAGTGGATACTTTATGCAAATACCATATTATAGTGAAGTTGGCCTAAACATTTAATTTTCCTGTTGCCGAGGGTGGAAATACACTATTGACCATAACCATGTCATCAGCAACTGATATGATAAATATTTCTCTTTCTAATAATAGAACGGGGGCAGCCATTTTCAAACCATGAGGACACAGGTTTGATAACTACGCCTGTTTACTAAGGATGGGGCAATAGAAAGAGTGAGCCAGGGTCATCATTGAAGTTTCTATGCTATAAGCCAAATGTAAGCGTTAGGGAACCCAAACCTCTTTTCATATGAGGTCATTGAGCAATTTTTTTTATTATTATTGCTGAAGCTACTCTTTGGTTAAATTTTTCTCTCTTGCGTGGAAATCATCATAACTAACACCTTAGAATGCATTAACGACTCAATGCATAAAGTTTATGCTAGCCAAGTTGGAAGCCAATGTGATGTAAAATGATTCTTTGAGGCAGAAAAAGAGTAAGAAAGCCAAGATACTAAAATTTCCTGAGAACTCTTGTCTTTATGAAGTCCCTAGCATGATCTCCAGGTAGGGAGAGAACAAAAGAAACCCACGCCATATGTGTCCAGCAAGAAGGCAGAAGCAGTGGAGACAGAAACAGTTTGGAAAAGCTGTGGTCTGGATAGGGGGAGAGCCAGGCTGACGTGGACAACTCAAGACCACAAGTCTCTCATGCTCCGCCCTCGTCAGCATCATCACTTAACCATTTGTCTCCAGATGTGAGGAGGTGGAAAGCAGTGGTACTGGCAGCCTAAACTGTTCACTTCAGTTCATTCCTAACATCATAAAATCTGAAAATAAAGTTAGAAAAAGCCCAAGAAAAAAAAAGTCAAGACTTAGGTTTTTTTTCCTTATCATTTGTCTTTCCTAGTTAACTGAGCTCTGATAATGAAGACAAAATGCCCATGTTTTGATGTGGGAGTCCCCTCTGTATGCTGTGATTACCATTAATAAATAAAGAAACTGCTTTTATAGCAGGGCAAACCATAGCTAGGCAGGGAAAACTAAACTGAATGCTGGGAGAAAGAAGAGTGGAGTTTAGGAGAAGCCATGTATCCTAGCTGGAGACAGATGCCAGAACTTTACCCAGTGAGCCACAGTCACGTGTTGATACACAGATTAACGGAGATGGGTTAAATTAAGATGTAAGAGTTAACCAATAAGAAGCTAGAGCTAATGGACCAAGTAATGATTTAAATAATACAGTTTCTATGTGATTATTTCAAGGCTGAGAAGCTGGGAACAACCTTTTTAGCACCCAGGAAACTCACAGGTTAATAAAGAAGAATGGCCAAAAAAAATATGTAACTATAACATGTGAAGCAATTAATGGATGAACAAGCAAGATAGAATAGGATCACACAGTGTGGATGAGAAATGCAACCTAAAATACATAGTTAGCCATAAGTGATCCAGCAAACAGGAACTCTGTGTGGCCCTTGTTGTATCAGGGGAAAAAAAATTTGTTTGTTTGTCCAACTTTAGAGAGTTTGGGATATGTCTGTGTATTAAGGGAAGTAAGGTATTTGAGAACAAAGAAAGTGGCTATAAATGATGGCCCAAGAGCCCTACAGAGGCCTTGAGTACAAAGACAGATCCTGGCTCAGAGGCTGGCCACACAGAGAGTTAAGAAAGTTGAGCTAGGAGGAAGAATGGGAGCAGTGTAATCACAGATGCGCACAGTGGCCGCTGACAGGACGCTGAGGGAGCTCAAGTTTGGGGGCCTTTACATGACTAGGGGAACACGACAGGCTTTACAAAAGGAACTAGCAGGCTTATACTTTAAAGCACTCTCTAACGGGGATCCAAGAGATATGTTGAAAAAAGAAGCTGAGAAACTACTAAAAGCTACAATATCCATCCAAAGATAGCCAGAGTCATTCAGGAAAAGAAAATAAATACTTAATTAATACAGTGACCATTCCAGAAGAAGTTTATAAGCCAAACTCATTCAGTGAGTGCTGTTTAGATATCAGCGGGGGCAGACAGAAAAAAACTGATGACGGTACCTGGACTGACCATTCGAATTATTGGTAAGGTCATCAGGGAGCAGTGTGGGTAGAATATCAGCTTGACTTTGAACATGATGAGATATAAAGATTTCGATACGGTTATAGATTGAAAGAGAATTTGATGTAAATATAGAAGCGAGTTTGATTTAGATATCCAGAATTCAAGAGAAGACTAGACCTGCAAGATATCTCAGCTGGGAAAAATGGGTGCTTCCAAACCTGATTACCTGACCTTGATCCCAGGAACCAGATAGTGGCAGGAACTCTACTGTGACTCTGTTGTGCAGTATCCACCAGAGAAGACAACTTGAATTAAACCAATAGAAAGCCTTCATTAGCTGGCCAGTGACTCCCCCAGGTGTTTGGGATCTTGCTGTAGCCCTGAGCCTTTCTCAGGGTGAGATTTTGAGAACAAAACCCATATCTCACCTTGGCAAACTTCAGTCAACAAGAGCAGTCAGCTAGAAGTGGAACTATAGAAGTCAGAAAACAAGGTTAATACATTTATAGACTTTTCCAGAACTATGAGCTTTGATGGATTATGTCTTTGTTTTTATTTAGGCAGACGGTACTGGCAATGTGCTAAGGTTTATGTCCTGAATGGTAACTTCCATCATGGTGTCGGTTATGCTAAGGTTTGGGGATCTACTACAGGTCCAGGAGGTTGTTCTCTGACAGCCACATGTGTGCTGTGGCATACTCAGGCCTCATCTGCAAATCCATAAATAAACATAATAAAATTTTAAAGTTAGAAAGAAAGAAGGTTTTATCTGAACAGAGTATCAGAGAAAGTTTGTTCCCCAAGACCAGTGGTTGAATCAAAGGGGTGTAGATTATCTCAGCTTGTAGGAGCCTTATGAAGGGGACTGCATAGCCTGTTTCTAGTCTACCACTCTTTCAACCTTCAAAAATTTCTTGCTATCCTATATGGGCCTTTGGGGTTAATATTCCTTCTTCTTGTTTGAAGTTCTGTTGCCAAGGGAAGCCTCTAAAAGCCCACACAGGCTACAGAAGCTATGGTCCACCATACAAAAGCCTGGTCATCATCAACTTATTTGTTATGGTTGCACAGTGAAGACTCTAAAACAAGCAAATTCATGACCCCTTGGCAGCATTCAACACACTGAGCCAAGAATAGGATTTGTCTTCTGTCAGCTCTGACTATTTCGGTATGTCAGAGAAGAATGAAGTTTATTGTTACCAAGACGGAGTCTTTTCTCATGATCACAAAACAATGCTTCACTTTGCTCTTCAGGTCATCTTACACAGACACATGCATGCATCAAGTTACCAAAGATGTATTTAATCCGTTTAAATGCAAATATTCTAATGCATTAAAATATATATGTCCATTACCCCACACACACCTAGTCAAACCATCTATTTTTCTCATAGTATCTCATAAATGACCTTGGTGCTGACCCAAATATAACCTGCTAATTAGCCTCTGTGTACATTCCATACCCTGATTAACTGTCCTTAGCATTTGTGTAAGACTGTGATTCTGTTCTGGAAACCTTCTGTATAGCTTGTAATTCCCAGTGGAAAAAAAAATTGCTGTGACCTATACAGTTGGAGAAAAGAAAACATCGCTCCACTCTTCCGAAAGCAGAACAAAGCAGTGAAATAACATACCTTTCACCGGGGACTCGGTACTATCTGAAACCCTATAATCCACATCCTTTTCTGCTTCTTCAGTAGGTTAGACGATTTCAGTGGGTGGGCCGGAGAACTAATCAATTTTGAAACACCATCTGCAAAAATAGATAATGTTCATCTAAAGGGCAACCTAGTCATAAAACCTCCCGGGTGAGTAAATAAACACATAGGCTTTGTGTAGAGGGCTTCCCCTAAGCAAAACAACAATTCACGAGTGGCAATGTGATATTCTATCAACATCACCAAAGGAATTTATGAAGTACCAACACATAGCATGAACTATGTGATTAAATTGAAATAGCCCCAAACTCTTAGAATACCTATTCCTAATTTCTGTATCCCTAATGGGACATTTAAGAATCTAAAATTTCCTCAATCCAAATCTGAATTTGACTCCTAATTTGCTTTCCTCCTGTGCTCCAAAGCCTGCGAAGGACTCCAAGGCATCCAAGATCTCTCCTAACACCTCTTTAAGCCATATTGGCTCAGGCTCCTAATGATGCCTAAACTGCTGTCTTTCTTCCTCTCTAGAGCCATCATCCTGCCCCTGGTTCCTGTAGTCATTGCCCTGAATCCCACCTCTCATCTCTCTCACACTGCCACTGAAGAAACCTACCTTCCAAATCTCCCTACGTCACTCATCTGCTCCAATGCCTCCTAATCACAGGTCACATGTCAAAGAGGAAAGCAAAGGCTACCTCCTCCCTTGCTAGTCTCCCAAGTCTGTTAAGCCTCTCAGACTCACCCCGCTCCATTCAGTCAATGAGGATCAGCGTTACGTGAGGTGGCATGCATGCTCACACATTCACAAGGGCACGGAAGACAAGGAAATAACGATAGAGTTTACGGTTAGTGTGGAAATCTAACTTGAGTCCCAGCAAAGGCAAAAAGCATTCTAGGGGTTAAAGAGATGGCTTAATGGTTAAGAGCACTTGTTCTTGAAAAGGATGTAGGTTTAGTTCCAAATACCCAAATGGCAGAACTAACCACCTCCAACTTGAGTCCCAGGGGATTGGTGCCCTCTTCTGGCTTCCTTGGGAACTGCATACACATGGTGGACTTACATACATGCAAGCAAAAAATATGTATAGATGAAATAAGATATTTTTTTAGGAACTCTAGGGACCTCCAGGATTTAAAACATAACTAGGTGAAAATCCTCAAAGGTCTGGGCAATACGGTAGAAGAAACTATACTGCCTTGGAAACTCAAAAGAAGAAAGTATTAGGGGGATGGGTTGGTTTTGTTTGTTTTTAAAAAGAACAACTAAGAGTATCCGATCTTCCCAAGAAGTCAAAGAAACAAGGAGCAAAGATTATCTTGGAATTCATCAAAGAGACTTGAAAGTGGTTTTGATGGATGACAGAAGTAAGAGAAAAAAAGAAGTGGAAATTGAACTATGGTGTTGACATAGAGTTGGAGCTTAGATGAGAATTTAGGACTGATGAAGATCCCCAAATGTGTCACTGAGGAAATGAGTCCTTCCACAGAACAGCAATCATCCTGTTATATAAAACACCGGGGTGAGTAATTGCAGTTCTAGCACGAAGCACATTGTTTCATCTTTACATGTCCTACTACAGCACAAACACAAGGACCCACAAGTTCTCCATAAACATTGACTTCAAAGTCAGTCAGCTGAAAAACTGCTACATGCACGCTGGGAATTCTTCCCTTCCCGACCTGTCGATTTGCCTTCACATTCCCATCATCTGTTCGAATACACAACGAATCTCACAGGCTCTGGTGTTTGCACATTTGATCCCCACCTGACGGCACCGTTTTGAGGAGACTGTGGAACCTTCCGGGATGCGGCCTCAATAGAAAAAGTGAGTCATGGGGATGGGATTTGAGAGTGATGTCCACTTCCGGTCCCAGTTTGAGGATTTTGTTTGTTTTTCCAGGGGGCGTGGAGGGCTGTTCTGAACACATTTACTGGCCCTGATAAATTTATTCATGGCTGGGTCCTGGATCTTTCCTTTCTAATCTTCAACCTCCCTCCAACAGAAGCATATCTTTCTAGTCTATGATCACCAACACAGTATAGATTGTTTGTTTCACAAATTAAAATCTGAATTCTTGAGCCAGGTTTTTCTGGACAATGAGATAGGTTTTGCTCACCACAGCAGAGGCCCTGAGAATAAATGCTGGGTTAATTACTGTTTTTATTCACTTTCCAGGCTTTCTTAATCTGGACTGGCTATGATCCTAAGGTCATGGGATAAAAAATAAACAGTCTTAATTGGTAGACACCCTCCTGCAAGAACTAAGAGAGTAGGAGTTTTCTCTGGACAAAGCCCTTAAAATATTTAATAATATTTTTTACATGGTCTTAGTCTCCAAAGAATGAAATATATGCCCGTATTAATATACAAATAGCAAGGACAAGATAGCACTCATATGACAGTATGTTGGTGTTAGTACTGTTTAAGACAATCTCAAACCAATTACTCTATTACAAGTTGGTTAAGCTTTACCTGAAAGAAGAATTCTGTCTATAATAATAATAATGTTATGGTTTAAGGCTTAAGATATCCTCTTGAAAGTTTTCTCCTCCAGTCACCTTGGTATGTGTCTGTTTTCTAGATAAGGAATACTCAGAGGCTACTCCAAATGATGGTGCCTGTGATGGTGATTTTAACTTAGTTTCACATCTTCACATTTTCCAGCCTCCCAATCCTCCTGCTTAGATGCAAGCGAGCCCTCTCAGAACGTCTGCTGGGTGCTCTGGGAAGCAGTCCCCAGGATGGATTTTGTAATGCAAGAACTATGCCTGAGAAAGTACCAGGAGATGGGCTCAGGCTGTGCTTCTATGGTCTACACAAAAGGCAGAAGACACGCCAGTTCCCCAGATCAAAGACTTCTGTGAGAACGAGCAGTGATGGCTAAGTGCAGAGCTGAAGTCACCCTTGGCGTCATCGAGTGGCTGTTCAATCAATACTACTACAGGGCTCGGGCTTCGTTGACCCACAGCCGAGGGAAACACTCGCAAGGTCACCCGCAGGCTCTCTGCTTCAGAAAAAGCCTTAGGAGCACGTTCAGCTTACAGAAGGCAAACTGAGGCACAGTGCATGGGCAGAGGGAGGCCCAGAGGCCAGAGTACACCCACTCCCCCAGTCTGTGAGCCCAGCCCGGTGCCTCCCTCCCTCCCCGCCCCCTCCTGCTCCAACACTTGATATGTGTTGAATACACTCAGTGGTTCTCAACATGTTTTCTCCCTACAGTTCTTTATTAGCAACATTCATTTAGGTTTTGGACTCTTGTCAAATGCAATGCGAATGGGGAGCAGATGCCTTTTCTGAACTCAGCAGAGCAAAAGGAGAGTCACAGAGCCCATCTTGCCACAATCAAAACTAGTGCTTATAACAACACCCACTGTTGGTGACAGGCTGTGTGGAACGGGGCCAATGCTGATCTAGCAATAGATGCCAACTCAGTGAGTCAGAAAAACGTTTCAGATGTGCCAGGTCGCTCCGAAATCCCCATCAGTTTCTGGGTAGAGTAATTGCCGTGTTCCCCATGAGCAAGGAACCAAGAAGAGAAAACACAACATCCCTGGGACAAGTGTGTATCATTCGCATCCTAGCTGGCAGCGAGGCCCACTGCTCTGAAAAGGGTACCACGGGCTTGCATGAAAGGCTAAGGTGGCTGGCAGCCATTCAGAAACACAAGATGGAGGGAGAAGCAATTGTGGGAAGGAATTCAAGGCGGACAAAAGGATTAACAGCGAAAGGATGCGGAGTGCACAGGGCTGGGTGGGTATGGTTTGCCGTGGGTTTAGCAACACTGACGTGTTTTTATGAATATTTACAAGAACATTTGGAAGCTGTGTCTTGCCCACACAGCCTCCGCCCCCGACACTCTTGGTGGAAACTGCACCATATTTAATGAGGCTGGGGATGGGAGGGAAGATGGGGGGGGCGCCGCTTTGGCTCCCAGATCCCGGTCTCCTTGCCTGGTTGCCAGGACTCCCAGGGGCAAATAATAACTGAAAGAAAGTTTAGACAAGACAAGCTAGGCCTGAGTACTAGCCTAGCTAGTACTTAAAAGCCTGTAATTAAAAGGCATAAGAAGGAAAATGATGTTTAGAAGATGAGAAGAGTGAAAAGTGAGAATCTTAGGAGAAACAGTCACTGTGGTCATGTTCTCTTCTTCAGGTAGAGGAAGGATGCTTGTCAGTCACTAAGTGAAGACAGTTGTTCACAACATCCCATCAATTCTCAATTCTTGTGGGGGGACTAGCAGGTCCGTGTCCTTTCCCTCCTGAGCCCTGCCTGGCTTTAATTCAACCTGCCACTCCGTCCACTAGGGAAGTCTTCTTTTCTCATTGATTCTCTGGGGTTTTGTTTGTCTGTTCCCTCTCAGCATTCCTCGGGGTGTTTACTGAGCAGAAGGGTAATAATGTAGCTCAGAGCTCTGACCTCCACTGCCAGCATTCTAACGGAAGTCCTGTCACTGTGAGCTCCCTTGGCTTTTTAAATCTCTGCTTCACCTACTGTAAAGCCAAACTGAAAGCAGCTAAGAATCAACAGAGATAAGCCAAGGCGTGCAGGGTGAGTTCCATCAATGTCAGTCAGTGCTGTTATCATAGGCCAGTGTAGTGGGCATTCACTCCACTCATGACCTTGAGCTGTCTGGCCAGGTAGAGGCACACTTCTTGTCTGCAGACCTGACCTTTTATAAGGAAAGAGAGAGACAGTCGCTCTCGCTCTCTCTCTCTCTCTCTCTCTCTCTCTCTCTCTCTCTCTCTCTGTGTGTGTGTGTGTGTGTGTGTGTGGCCATCAGAGATCAGACTGCTGGTTCCACTCACCCCAGGCAGAATGGAGGAGAAGCACCACAGCACTTCCCTTGTTGTGTATCCGTGCATGTATCATAATAAATCCTTGTCACCCTTTAAAGGTTCTCATAGATCTGCCTGCCTTTTGAATACCCGTTACAGACCAGCCTCAACTTCCATGCATAGCCATTGTGCATATATGACCCATCCATTCATTCATCAGACATTCATCCTTTTCATGGGCTGACATCAGACTTTCAACTGACAGCTGACACAGAGATCCTTAGTATGGTGGTTTGGATGAGAATGGCCCTCATAGGCTCATATAATTAAATGCTTAGTTACCAAGGAGTGGAACTGTTTGAAAAGATTAGAAGGATTGGGAGGTATAGTCTTGATGGAGCAGGTGTGTCACCGGGGGTGAGCTTTCAGGCTTCGAAAGCCCAGGCCAGATCCAGTGTCTCTGTTTCTCTCTGTTTCTCTCTCTCTCTCTCTCTCTCTCTCTCTCTCTCTCTCTCTCTCTCTCCATATGTGTGTGTGTCTGTGGTCTGTGTGTCTCTGTGTGCTCTGTGTGTGTCTGTCTGTCTGTCTCTCTCTATATATATATGCATATATATCTATGTATATTGTGTGTATCTGTCTGTCTATTTCTCTCTCTCTCTCTCTCTCTCTCTCTCTCTCTCTCTCTCTCTCTCTCCCCGCTGCCTATAGATCAAGATGTAACTCTTAGCTATTGTTCCAGGGCCATGCACCTGCCAGGCTCCTGTCATGATAATGATTAACTCTCCAAAACTACAGGCAAGCCCCCATTTAAATGCCTCCTTTTCATAAAAGGTGCCTCAGTCATGGTGTCTCTTCTTAGCAATGGGATCAGTGACTAAGAGAGCTAGGGAATCAAGACACTGCCCTGCCAGCTACTAGAGAGGCCAGGCAGGCGACTTCACATTCAAGGGATGGGTGTGGTGAGATGAATTCTGGACTGATATAGAGTAAATTTTGTTGTCTTCAGTCATGACCACCCAAGTAGAAAATCATGAACACATTTCTACTCAAGCTGTAACTTTGGGGTTGGAGAGATGACTCAATGGTTAAGAGCCCTCGCTGTTCTTCCAAAGGACCAGAGCTCAGTTTTCAGCACCCATGTCAAACAGCTCACAATGTGACTCCAGTGCCACGGGATCTGACACCTCTGGCCTCCCAGGGCACTGGTGTTCATGTGCACACACCCACATAGACACATACACATACTCAGAAAACTGACGGCAGATTTTTGCTGAGTATATACATCTATGGAAAATTGCTTCTTAGCAAGCGTGAGGCCCTAGGTTTAATCCCCACTACCAAAACCTTGAGATGGAGGAAGACGGGTTTTCTAGAATTATAACTTTTTGTCTGTTTGCTTGCTCACCTATTTCTCTGCATATCTTTCTTTGGGTCTGTCCGAGCTCTTTAAAATAAACCCTAGAACTCCTTGAGGCAAGTTGTTCAATACTGAGGGAATAAGGCCCTCTCTGCCTGCCAGCTGCATTCCTCTCAGTCTGACTCTGAGATTTGTTCTTGATGCATTGGCATCTCCCTCACAGGAGCCCTGTTCCCTCATCTCAGACATGTGTGTTTCCCTCCCCAGCTGCAGGATCTTCCCCAGAGAGGTATGCAGAAAGCCAGCTTCGGGGGGGAAAAAAAAAAAAAAAAAAAAAAAAAAAAAAAAAAAAAAAAAACAAACACCAGTTCTCTCGTGTGTAGTTGTCAATATGGTCAGGAAAATAATTCTAAGTTGAAATAATCTTTTTGCAGAGATTTTAGTTTAATCCTGGTCCCTTGCCCTTGCTGGTCTGCTTCCTGGATCCTCTGTGATCTGCTTCTCCTCCTCGAAAGCATGGAGGGGCCCAATTCCTAATGCTTTGAGATTTCAGGTTCTTGTCCTGAGAGTCTTGTTTTGGGCTGGCTGTGGATGTTGTGTTTGGTTTTGTTTTTAGTTTTCAGGATGCTTGCTGGCGAGTTCCAATCTTAAGCTGTGTAACCTTCCATTTGGAGACTCTTGGCCTTTTGCAACAGCTAACCTACTACTTCCTGTCTTCTGTTTTTGAATTTACCTCAAACCGAATCTCTAATTTTGTCTCAATTATCTGTGCTTTTCCATTTCTTGGTCTTGTTCTATTTTCTGGGATATTCTTTAAATTCTGTCTTCTCAATTCTTGATTTTTAGAAGATTTTTGTGTTTTTCATTTATATGCCTGGCTCTTTCCTTGTCTTTTTAAATAAGTACCCTTTCTGGTTTTATGATGCTCTTTCTTTTAAAGGAGATTACAATGTGCTGTGCTTTGCTTCCCCCAATTCTTTCCACTCCTCATTCTGTTGGTTCTTTCCCCTCGACTCCTCGGCTCACTCGCTTGCTCGCTGGTCAATCTGTTAAGTCATATTATTTTGATCTGTGTCAGACACTGTCCTCACATCTTTGCCTACAGATATCTGAGTGCCGATAGAAAGCTGAACTGGAAGGCCTCACTGGCTTGGACACTTTTCTTTGAGGCAATTAAGTAGAAATCTAGACTTCTTCAGGAAACTCCCCAAGGGCCAGTACCCATAATAGACCTTTCTGTGGAGCTGGCCTTTGATCTGATTGAAATAGATATATTTGGCAGCCAGTCTGTCACGTTTCCATGCCACCTTTGGGCTGTCAGTCAGTCCCTTCCCCTAGCATTCCACTGAGTCTGGTGTGCCCAAGCCGAACTCTCTGGTCCAGCTTAGTGAATAAATAATACAATCACGTTATATCTGCATCCCATTCTATCGTAATACCCCTGTTCGTAACAATGTGATGCAAAGACTTCCCGTGTCAGTGTTACGGCATCTGAAAACAGCCATAGACGTCAAAGTTCATTGTCATTTATTTAGATTCATTTAGTTTATTACATTAAACATCATATATATTCATGCTCTCCTTTTAAAGATTCATTTTTAATTTTTGTGTGTGTTTGTGTATGTATGGAGGTAGGTGTGTGTGTGTGTGTGTGTGTGAGAGAGAGAGAGAGAGAGAGAGAGAGAGAGAGAGAGAGAGAGAACTTCAGTTGCAGACACATCAGAACCCTGTAACTGGACTTGGAAGCTGTGAGTCACCAAATTTGGGAGCTATGAACTGAACTCTAGTCGTAAAGAAGAACAGACAGCATCACTTTATTGTGGAATATTATTTTAAGAAGTGTTACATTGTTTTTGCTGTGGAACATTTATTTTAATGATGAAAAAGTGTGTTGCATTCTTTTATGTTTTGTTTGTTTAACTCTGTGAAGCTGTGTTACTGTGCCTGTCTAAAACACCAGATGGTCTAATAAAGAGCTGAAGGGTCAATAGCTAGGCAGGAGCAAGGATAGGCAGAGAGGATAAGTAGGAGAAAGGAGAAGAAAAGACAAGCAAGAGAACAAGGAGAGAAGGATGCTAGGGGCCAGGCACCCAGCCACACAACCAGCCATGGTTTACAGAAGTAAGAGAAAGGTAAAAGCCCAGAGACAAAAGGTAGATAAAATAATTTAAGAACAGCTGACAAGAAACAAGCCAAGCTAAGGCTGGGTATTTATAAGTAATAATATGCCTCCATGTGCGATTTATTTGGGAGCTAGGTGGCAGGCCCCCAAAGAGCAAAGAGCCTCAAAGAGTAAAAGTAAAAAATAACATAACTTTTTACTGTTAAACCATCACTCCGGCCCCATGTATATTCAACTTTTTTTTCATTCCACGTTCCTCACTCCTTACCAAATTACTAGTCTTTGCGAGTTTGTCCTACCTTGCTTTCTGTCCCAGTGATAAATACCATGATCAAAAGCATCTCAGGGGAGGAAAGGGATTGTTTCATTTTGCAACTCCCAGATTGCATGCCATCACTGACAGAAGTCAGAACAAGGGCTTTAAGCTGAAACCTGGAGGCAGGAACTGAGGCAGAGACCACAAAAAAAAAACAAACAATAAAAAAAAAACAGTTCTGACTGACTTGCTGCCCATGACTTACTCAACTTGCTTTTTTTTTTTTTTTAAAGCACAGGACCACCCGCCAGGAGTGCTGGAACTCACAGTGAGCTGAGCCCACCCACATCAAGGATTGATCAAGATGATGCTCCCACAGACATGCCCACAGGAGCATCTGAAGACAGCATCTTCTCACATAAGGTTCCCTCTTCCCTGCTAACTCCTGTTTGCCTTAGGCTGACAAAGACTTTTCATGGAAATGGAATCTTTTCATGGAAATGCAGCATTTGACCCTTACCTCTATTTGAATCCCACTGAAGGAGGGGAAGGGGAGCAGGATATCTGCAGGTGATACAAATGAATTTTAGGCTGTTTATCACGTTTAACTCAAATAGGTTAAGAATCACCCCATCACTCCCCCCCCAAAAGTGACAAACACAGCCAAAAAACCAGATTCACTCTCCCCAAAAAAGGACAAACAAAGCCTGAAAAAAACCAAATTATCATTTTTCCAAAACATTTTTAATATTTGCATCTTATGGGCTTATATTAATTAAGGCATTTGACTATAATCAATAGAGACCACTCTTGCTATGTTAATCAAGAAAGGGATGTATAAAATGCAGGCGGTACCTTGCAGGACTGTTGGGAGGGCTGGAAAGAGAAATCTGAGGCTAGCTGTCTAAGTGAAATCACATCAGAGGAGTGGTCTAAGAAGAAAACCCCCACTCCATTGCTATGGGAACGCCTTCAGTCAGTAGGCATAAAGATACTGACCCCCTTTGGGTGTGGTCTCATATACTACAAATGCAGACGAAAAGCAAGCACAGGCTTCTTGGCTGCTGGATTCAGTTCCAGTTCCCAGCGCACTCAGAAGACTGCAGACTGCTACTCTTTCTGTGAGTTTATCCCCAAATAAATAAACCTTTGTTATACTCCACTCTGGGATATTGTGGAACTCTTTTTTTATGCCAACAAATTGGCGCCCTCATGGCCTGAGTCCTTGCCCGGCCAGGCCCTGCCCAGACCCTCGTCTGCAGCCTTCTCCTCCCCCCCACACACACACAGCTGAACTACCCCTCTGCAGCTGAACTACCTGTCTGGCACACAGCTGCGCAAGGTTTGGCTTGCCTGCAGTAACTTGGCTATTTCCCACCAGCCCATGCTGGCATAGCTTGGTCCTGTCTACTAAGCATCTGACTTACCGTGCCTGCAGCTTTCAACTCCTCATTGCTTATCTGGCTTCTGCCAGGCCTGCTCTGATCAGCCCAAGCTCTGAGTCCAGAAGCAAGGGTTCTAACCCTGCACCTGGAACATAGGCTTGTGTTTCTAGTACAGGTCGGCAAATGTGTGGCCTGAGTTCTGGCCAGTAACCTCATGGCTCACAATTGCCTGCAAGCTCTGGGTTTCTTGACCTTCTGCCCAACTCAAACCTTCTTTGTATGTGGGTGTACTGCTTTTGTGTATTTAAATAAATTTGTGGGCTGGAGAGATGGCTCAGAGGTTAAGAGCATTGCCTGCTCTTCCAAAGGTCCTGAGTTCAATTCCCAGCAACCACATGGTGGCTCACAACCATCTGTAATGGGGTTTGGTGCCCTCTTCTGGCCTGCAGGCATACAACAGACAGAATATTGTATACATAATAAATAAATAAATAAATAAATAAATAAATAAATAAATAAATAAACATTTAAAAAAATAAAATAAATTTGTTAGTAATTCTAAGTCTCAGGTAATTCAGGTACTGATCTAGGACCTGCCTTATTGCCACAACTGCAACACCTGCTGGCCAATCAAGATTATTACACCTACAACAATTTTCTAAAAATTATAATGGAGGTAAGGTAATTTGATTAATAAATAAATAAATTTGAAAATTGTAAACCAACCCTGATTGGGATTCCCCTCTGTAAGCTATGAATATGTTTTATTATTAGTAGTTATTAAAGAAGATGTTTTGGCCAATCACTTAGTAAAGTTAGGCAGGAAATCCAAACAGAGATATAGAGAGAAAGTAGGCAGAGTCAGAGGAATGCCATGTAGCTGCCAAAGGAGAAAGACACCAGCCACCAGCCAGAACCTTACCTGTAGGCCACAGCCTGTGGCAATACACAGATTAATAGAAATGGGTTAATTTAAGATGTAAGAGTAAGTTAATAAGAAGCTTAAGCTATTGGCCAAGGAGGGTTATAATTAATATAATTTCTGTGTAATTATTTTGGGTATGGGAAACCAGGAAATGAATGAGCAATCTCTACCTACACAAGATAATTGCAGACGATATTGCCATTCAGGAAGTTAACAACCATTTTGTCTCTACTCTGGATGAAATTCTTCAAGAGCTATATGACCTATTTTGTACATATATTTTTGTGGCCATAGGGGCTATTAGCTTTGTTCTTCATATTATATCCTTAAAGAAATAGCTTGATAACAGAGTTGAGGATGAGAAACTTTTAGGAAGGATACAATTTTTAGCTGAAAGGATTCATACTATTGAAAATGATAACTTTAATTTGACAGGAAAAATTCAATCCATGCCAATGGGTTATGAAACCTTACAAAAGGGTACTGAGAGAGTATCTGAAAGGATTCATACTGTTAAGATGTACAGTCAAAATCAGTTTTAAAAGTTACGATAAATTAGCAGATATAACATCACTCAGGGAAGGCAATCTCTATGCCATCCAAATAATATCTAACAATGAGAAGATATCATTAATGGAAAATTTTAAAACCTTGGAAACACATATGCAGAATGACATCCAGAAATTAATTTATTTGATGAAATCATTAGAAATATACCCAGGTCAAGAGATTCAGGCTTTACAAAAGACAGTGACAAAAATATTCGAATTGATTGAGGAACTTGTCAAAACTGATAAGCAAGGCGAGGAGCTACAGGCAAAGAATTTAGCATCACCAGTACTTCTCAGAGTCAGAGATGACTTACAAAGAGATTTAGCTACTTATCCGGTATTACCTCTGAAAATCCAGAAAATACTCAATACCCAAATGGATACACAAAATGTAAATGGAAACCTATTGAAAGATCTAAAAGAAATTAGGCAAGCAGTCATATCTTATGGCATGCATTCACCATTTGTTAGGGAGATGGTAAAGACATGGGATTTAAGCAATAAGGTTACTCCACATGATTGGCTTCAATTAGTCTCAACAGTGAGAGAAGATGGGCCACAGTTATAGTGGAAGTGCTAGTGAAATGAGGAGGCTAAATCCCTAGAACATCAAGGAAGAATCAAAAGGTTTGAGGCTTCCCAAGATCAAATTATTGGCAAGGGCCATTATGCTGATCCACATAGTCGAGCTATTTACAATAAACAAATCTTGTCCCTATGCTATACAGCAGCCTTGAATGCTTGGTACAGAATTCAAAAACTAGGAAGAAGAATTGAATCATATACTAAGGTCATAAAAGGCCCAAAAGAACCCTTTAGTGACTTTTTACAAAGATTAACTAAAGCTATACAAATGGGCTAGCAGATCCAGAAGCCAAATGAGTACTTATCTCTGGCTTTCGAAAATGCCAACTTAGAATGCACAAAGATAGTTGGGCCTTTAAAAGTCAAATCAGCACCAGAGGATGAATGGATTCTGCACACAGCCAAAGTTGAGTCATTTGACTATAATACTGAGGCTTGGGTAGGAGAAGCACTTTCCAAAGGTATAGAGACATCAAAATACCTAATGTTTTAATTGTGGTATAATAAGACATCTGAGAAGGGATTGTAGACAAGGAGTTCCTAGAAATAATATTTCCTGGGAATGACAAAAATAGAACGTCTCAATCTTCTGGATTATGTAAAAGATGCAGTAAAGGCCAACACTAAACCAATGAATGTAAATCAACAAGAGACAAACAAGTCAACCCATTACCATTGAGAAACTCCTCTCACAGGCCCCCAGGTCAAACGTGGTCTAGTACTACCCAGTCACTGTGAAGGATATGCCTCCCCAGGAAAATTAGAAGAGCCTGTTGTGGAAAAAAAAACACACTGCTCTGGATGATAAACATGGAGAATGAATCAAAAATTCTAATAGAAAGTAGAAAAGGTGTATTTTGGCAGACTTCTATAAATGATCAAAAACCAAAGCTGAGAATACAAATAAATAACATTGTAATTGAAGGATTACTATACATGGGTGCAGGTGTGACCATTATTACTCCAGATTCTTAGCATACAAATTGGTCTCTTCAGGAGGCAGATGATCAATTTCTAGAAATTGGAACCCTATCTCAAGTAAAACAAAGCAAGAGATGGGTTGAACACATAGGGTTAGAAGGACAAAGATGAAGGCTGAGGCATATGTGGCTAATATAGCAGTGACTCTATGGAGTTGTGACCTGTTGCAGCAAAGGAATACCCAGATTAAAATTCCTAACAGTCTCAGAAGTGGAACATAAACAAACTCATGTTTCTGGGAAGGATATTATAAGGTACTATAAAAAACAGTCATCAGCCATTCAGGCTGTACAAAAACACAAAACCACTAGCAAAATTTCAGAGGTAGCCATGGCCCTACCTTTTAAATGGTTAACTAAGAAACCTATATGGGTTAAACAATGACCTTTAACAAAAGAGAAATTGCAGGCTTTGGAACAGCTGGTACAGGAGCAACTAGATGCTTAGCATACTGATGAATCAACCAGCGCTTGGAATTCTACATTTGTTGTTAAAAAGAAATCTGGAAAATAGAAAATGGTGACAGATCTAAGAGCTGTTAATAAGGTTATTCAACCAATGGATACTCTACAATATGGAAGACTGCCTTCCATATTGCCTAAAGTATGGCTTCTTATGGTTATTGATTTAAACTATTGTTTCTTCAATATACCTTTACAAGAAAATGACAGAGAAAAATTTGTCTTCACAATGCCTACTTAATAAAAGATATCAATGGAGGGTCCTCCCACAGGAAATGTTAAATAGCCCCACCCTGTGCCAATATTTTGTAAGTCAGCCATTGGTTATAATACATAAGCAATTTCCTGAATCTATAGTTTACCATTACATGGATGACATTTTGCTATCTGATTCAAATGTAGATATTTTAGAAAGAATGTTTGAAGAAGTAAAGCAAGTTTTGCCTAGTAGGGGATTGCAAATTGCTCCTGAAAAAATATAAAGAGGAGATTCTATCAATTATCAAGGTTATAAAATACATTTACAAAAAAAATAGAGCACAAGAAGTACAAATTAGGGGAGACCGATTCAAGACTCTTAATGACTTCCAAAGATTGCTGGGAGACATTTCCAATTTATGGTCTACTTCTAGGATAACACCTAATCAAATAATTCATTTAAACAAAAACTTAGAGGATGACATAGACTTAAATAGTCCCAGGGAATTAACAGCTGAAGCTGAGAAACAATTGACTTTGATCGAAGAGAAATTATAAGAGTCATATGTGCATTCTGGACATATTACCC
This sequence comes from Alexandromys fortis, assembly GCF_014885135.2. Classification (NCBI taxonomy): domain Eukaryota; kingdom Metazoa; phylum Chordata; class Mammalia; order Rodentia; family Cricetidae; genus Alexandromys; species Alexandromys fortis. The sequence continues at coordinate 10,178,113 of NW_026067913.1, read as the reverse complement.
TCCAAATTTTAATGTAGAGAAAAAATATTATCTTAGAATGGATCTTTTTACAATATAACCAAGTTAAAAAATTAAAATATTATGTGGAAAATATCTCTGAATTGATTATGAAAGGAAAATTGAGACTTTGTTGATTAGCAGGAATAGACTCAGCAGTAATTATAGTACCTTTTACTAATGATGAAATTAAAAAATTATGGAAAAACAATGAACCCTGGCAAAGACCTTGTGCTAATTGTTTGGGTGAGATTAATAACAACTATCCCAAAAGTGATAGAATTAACCTTATAAAGAGGGTTGATTGTATCTTTCCCCACACTGTATATAACACACCAGTAACTGGAGCCCCCTATATTTGATACTGATGCAAATAAATCAGGAAAGGCAGGTTACAAATCAGAAGATTTAAGTAAAGTGGAACAAAGCCTTTATAATTCTATCTAAAAGTCAGAATTATATGCTATTCTCATGGTAATAAGGGATTTTAAAGAACCTCTCAATATAGTTACTAATTCACAATGTGAGTTGTTTTACATATTGAAACTGCTGAATTTACACCAGATGATACAGAATGACTTCATTATTTATTCAGGTTCAAGATATAGACAGGAATAGGCTTTATCCTGTATCATAACACACATCCAGTCCCATATGGGTCTGCCAGATCCTCTAGCACAAGGTAATGCAGAAATTTATCAATTATTGATTGGAAATGTGTTGAAGGCCTCAGAATTTCATAAAAACATCATATCAATAGCAAAAGTTTTAAAAATGACTTTTCTATTGCATGGCAACAAGCTAAGGAGATTATAAGGTGATGTCCTACTTGTTCTTTATATAACCAAACACCATTACATGCAGGAAGTAACCCAAAGGGCACTCAAAGGTATGAAATCAGGAAGATGGATATGTTCCACTTTGTAGAATTTGGAAAATTAAAATACATACAACATACCATTGACACCTATTTAGGTTTTCAATGGACAACTGCTTTGAGTTCAGAAAAGGCTGATTCAGTAATCACACATTTATTAGAAGTTATGAACATCAATCACACATTTACTAGAAGTTATGAACATCGTGGGTATACCTGCACAAATAAAGACAGACAATGGTCCATAATAAATCTCTAAGAAAAGTAAAACAGTTTTTTGATTATTATAATATAAAGTATATTACATATATACCACACAAGCCTACTGGTCAGGCAGTTATATAAAGATCAAATTGGACTATAAAGATTATGTTAAACAAACAAAAAGGGATGAAAAATACCCCCAAAAATAGATTGCATAATGCTTTATTAACCTTGAATTTTCTTAATGCTAATGAGAAAGAAACAATGGCAGGAGAGAGACATTGAATAATAGAAAAAACTTTTGAATTAAATAAGCCTGTGTATTTCAAGGATGTGTTGACCTCAGGATAGAAACCTGAGGCTTTGCTCTTGTTTCCACAGGAGGAGAAAAGCTATGGACACCATTAAAATTAATCAAGATTTGGTTTGAAAAGGAAAGACCTCTTGATAAAGAGAAATGACAGTTTATCCACAGAGATTACAATCCCACAGGTTGTAAGGAAACCTCATAAAGGTTGGGGCAGTGTTATGTTCTTGTCTTTACAGGAAAATACCCATCTTTGAAAAGTCAAGAGACCTTGGATATCCAGATGCTTAAAGAAGAAAAGATAGCTATCCATAAAGAATCACCAAGGCAAGAGAAATCTGACTTATGATACCAATATCCTCTGCAGGGTAAGATATCAATACTTAGACATCATTATAATAGTAGTCATCATTTATTAAAATTCAAAGCTAGTTTTGGAGTTGGACAGTGATTATCCATCTCTAAATCCAAGCATGTTATTAAGAAAACAATCAAAAGTTTCTGTCTTATATCTGAAGCCACCTGGTATGGGACAGAAGGAAGAAAAAAATCTAGGTACTATTATTATCAAAACTCTACTTTCAAAAAATTTTACTTCTCCCTATACCTAATATTGTCTCTATGTTACCTTTCATTAAATATATGTCTATATGAACAATGCATAAGTTTTCTACAATGAACAATAAATTTTCCTGCAGTAATCTTTAAAGTTTCCTAGGAGGAGATGGGATCCCCACAACAACAATTCCACATGGGTGATAGGATGTCATTATGCTTGATAGCACCACTTTTAGATCAGTTTTGGGTTACAAAATGCTTAAGATGATTCCAAATTAGCTAGCTGAGACGGGACATCTTCTTATAAAAGCTAATTCACCTTCTCCCAGCAGCCAATAGTTGACTGTAACTCTTTGACTAAGGGTTAGACCCCACAAATTTTTCATTGATATCGCCATTGTTACAGTCTTGATTGAGTAGTTATTTCTAGGAGAGACTGTTTTAAAGCTGACTTTCCTGGTATTCTGGCTCTTACAATTTTTCTGGTTCCCCTTCCACCATATTTCCTGACCCAGAAATGTAAGAGGAACAAAGTAGAGATGTCCACAGGTAAAGTATGAATAATAAAAACTCAAGGTCAGAAACTGGGGTTTAACCTAAGAACCCAAAAAGTCAAACAGCCAGCCATTGGTTCTTACCTCAACCTCAGTCAAAAATGGTGATCCTGCCTCTAGGAATCTCACAGTGAGACTTATGTTGAGAGCTGTTTCCTACTGTTTTATAATCCTCTCGAGGACTGGGATTTCTGGGATTAAAGACATGCACCACTGGGATTAAAGGCATGCACCACAAGGTTTCTATGCCTTTAATCTAAAGGTGTGTGTTACCATAACTTGGTCTGTAGGGCTGACCAGTGGGACTGTTTTACTCAGATCTTTAGGCAGTCTTTATTTATTAAAATACAGTAGAAATGCCACTACACTCAGGGACTGGGTTTTCCACAGTGGATTGCTCCCTACACTGTGTCCAGTTTTGTTTATCTGTGACGGTCTCCCTTTTATTGTAAAGAGAAGTTTCTTTGGTGAAGGTTGGTATCTATACTTATCTGTTGGTAGAAGGATGATATAGATTATTGATGTATTCCTGTATTTTGTCTCTCCATAACATTCTATTCTATTTCCCCTTCTTTGGAAGATCCTTTCCTGCCCCCAGTCCCTTATTAGGTGCCCAACCTCTGTTCTTATTCAGATTGTGGCACCTATGAACAGCTTAATAGCTAGCATCCACATGTAAGAGAAAACACAATATTTGGGTTTCTTGACTCTGAGTTACCTCACTTAGGACGATTTTGTTTAGTTCCAATTGTTTATCTGTAAATTTCATAATTTTATTTTTCTTAACAGACAAATAATATTCCATTGTTTAGATGAGTCACATTTTCATTATCTATTCATTGGCTGATTAAAATCTAGGCTGTTTCCAGTTTGTAGATATTATTATTAGAGCATCAATACATGGATGAGCAAGGGTTTCCATAGTAGGAGATAGATTCCTTTGAATATATGTCCAACACTGATATAGGGTTTATTAATCTTGTTGATTTCCTAAAAGAATAAACTCTTCTCTTTCATTTTCTTCTTTTTATTGATTTTGGGGGGCTTGCTTCTATTGCATTTATTTATGACCTGAGTTTGATTATCTTGCCCTCGGCTCTTTTGGGGTATTATTTCTTCTTGTTGTTCAAGAGATTTCAGGTGTGTTGCTAAGTTACTGATATGGGATGTCTCCAATTCATTGATGTTGTCACTTAGTACTGTGAACTGCCTCTTGCAACTGTTTTCAATGTGTCCATAAGTTTGAGTACACTGAGTTTTCATCTTCATCCATTTCTAGTTTTTATTTCCTTTCTTGATTTCTGTTTTGACCCACTTTCATTCAGTGTGAGTTCCTGAGTTTCAGTGAGTTTGTAGATATTCTGATATTTCTGTTGTTGATATTTAGCTTTAATCCAAGGTGATCAGATACAGGGTGTTGTTTCAATTTTCTTCTATCAGTTGAGACTTCTTTTCTATCTTTCCAAATATGTGATCAGTTTTAGAGAAAGTTACATGATTTGCTGAGAATAAAGTATATGGATGGAATGATCTTTAGATGTCTATTAGGTTTATTTGATCTGTGATGTTATTTAATTCCAATGTATCTCTGTTTATTTTCTTGTCTGTGTGACCTGCCTATTGTTGAGAATGAGGTATTGAAGTCACCTATTCCTAGGCTGAGTGGGGGATGTTTCTTTTATGAACTTTGTTGCCCATGTGTTTGGAGCATATAATTTTAGAATTGCAAGATCGTGGTAATTGTAAGATTGTTGGTGGTCAGATGAGTTTTTTGGTTGCAGCAGAAAGATGCATCCTAGTCTCCAGTCCAACCATTTACCTGCAAAACAGTTAGTCTGTGCCTTTTCATTGAAGAATTGAAGCCGTTAATATTGTAAGTTATCAATGAGCAGTGTTTACTGATTCCTATTATTTTGTTGTAGTGATGTGGGCTTCTCCCCCTTTGATTTACTGTTCTGAGATTATTTTTGTGTCTTCTTGAGTATAGTTAACCTATTCAGACTGCAGTTGTACTTCTAATGCCTATTGTATAACTGAATTGGTATATACAAATTGATTTAATTGGGTTTTATTGTGAAACTTTTTTCTTTGCCAGTCAATGGTGGTTGGTAGTTTTGCTAGACAGAGTAGTCTAGGCTGGCATCTGTGATCTCTCAGAGGTTGTACAGCATCCAGGCCGTTCTGGTTTTCAGAGTCTCCATTAAAAAGTCAAGTATTATTCTAATGGACCTACCATTACATATAACTTGACTTTTCCCCCTTGGAGCTCCTTTCTTTGTTATCGATGCTCAGAGTTTTGATTATTATGTGTCAAGGGGAGAATTTTCTTTTCTGGTCCTGCCTATTTATGTTTTGTATGCCTGTCCAAGGATATAAGGTAGGTAAGTTTTATGGTATCTGAACTTCTCAAAGTCCATGAAGCAAATACACACAGAATGTAATATCCTGAGTTAAAAAACAGTGCTGTTAATGGTCTCAGTGCATCATGTCCACAGACAGAGATGCCATGATGAACAAAACTGATTTTAGTGTGAAAGAGAATTCAAGTCAAAATACATATGACCTCTCAGTAGGTAGTGAATCAGTTTCACCATTTCAAAATATACTTCAAGAAGCACTTCAAAATTATGAGTGAATAGAACACTTTTTTCATTTCAAAATCTTTTTGGAAAAAATTAGCTTGTCAAGGTCCAAATGATGTATCATTACACACATTTAATATGCCTGCTTTTCAAATACAAAATGTCTATAACAAAAATCAGATTTACCTTATTAATACTAGGCTTCTGTGGGGAAAAAATGTAAAAAGCTTTTTTTAGATATAGTCACTGCACTCAAGATACCTTATATCAAATCAACACATTTCAAATAAAAGTATTCAATCATTTTATCCCTAAGCTCAGATGAAGTGTATATGGAAATTTAGGTCATAGTTTAGTTTTCAAATTATGGGAACATGAACAATAGGTCTATGTGAGGGTACAACTAGGTCAAACATTCATCATGGTCACACTGGTTCTGAAAACAAGAGAGCAGTGTTCCCACCTACTCTGCTCGTGATTTCTGGGGACCAGGGACACTCTGAGAACTGTATCTCTCCAGGTATGGAGAAGGCAGGAAACAGCCAGCCCATCTTCTAATTGACCTTCTAATTGACCTAACTCTGTCAGGTGTTGTTTTTGTTCTGCTGTTATTTAAGAAAGGGAAGCTCAAGTCAGAAAAATCCACAGAAAGGAGTTTCCCAATTCCTTGAGAGAGAACATAATCCCAGAAACTTCTGCCTTTTCCTATCCATCTCCTGCTGGTAGGTAGAAGGACAGTGTAGATAGACAGTGTTGGAAGAGCCTGGAAGCCACTGAGGCTTTGGACCACACCTGGTCCCTGATAAGAATTTGATCACAACAGGAAATTAACTAATAAATAAGGTCTTTCTCCTATGTAATTAGGATTCTGTTTTCTGAAATCAACAATCTTTGAGACAGCATATTGAAGTCATGTGCCATTTGCATCAACCCCCTGTCCCAGACTTGGCACCCATTGCTGACTCTGGTTCTCCCCAGTCTTTACCAGGTAATGTAACATGCTGGCACTCAACTCTACCTCTGTCTCCACTGATGGACAGAGTTAGTTAGTAACAGTGTGTGTTCATACCTTTCTTTGTGAAACAAGTCTCATTCTAGTTTAATATTTTGACCCTAAATCTTTTATCTTCGTTGTCCATTTTAGTATTACTAGTTTTATTATACATATTTTAGTATGCTGTATTAGGAGACAATTTATAATTTATCACTGTGATTTTAAATTAGTTTCATACTAACGATCCATCTTATCCCCAGTTGTCTATTGCTGTGAAACAAACTGTCTCAAACCTCCACCTTAACCCCATAATTTGACATCCCTCATAATACTGATGCTTAACCCCACCTGAGCTCACTCAAGTGAATTGAATCAATTCACTAGATGGCCTTATTCATGTGATCATATCTGGGTCGCGCTAAGTTCTTATCTAGGCTTTACTAATAGTGACTTTAGGGTTCTGTGAGGGCAAGAGTGGGTGTCGCATGGAAACCACATGCTACTTCTCACCTAATCCTCCTCATGAGAGTATGTCAGCAGGCCACACAGTTTCAGAGGCAAGGACACGAACTATTCCACTGGACAGGATGCGCTACAAAGATCTTGTAGACAACCACAGTTCAATATAGTCCTACTGGCAATCCTGGGGATGAAAAGAAATGGCTATTATTCTTCTGGCAGAAGAGAAAACTGAAGTGCAGTGTGAACTGAAGTGATGCCACTTAGACATCGCTCTAGGCATCTCCACCTATGTTCCCTGTGTTCCCTGTAGTTGTTAGAAACCACCGGCACTCAGATCCCATGCCAGTCCACCATGTAAGTCTAGACATACTTCCTAAATGTGGAGGAACGAAAATATTAACACTATTCCATGGTAATACCGAGACTATAACTGGGACAAGAGCCCAGGAATCCTTGACAATAAACTTTTTCAAGGTGGCTTTTATGAAGAGCATCAGGGAAACAGATTAGAATTGAGTCAAACGCCAGATCCACAGGCCAAAGTTGTCACTTGGCAGCTTGGCGACCTTGGACGGGCGACTTTCCCTGTTTACAGTTTTTTCTTAGTGGGAACAGATCTGCCTTGCCTACTCCAGAGGTGTGTTGTGGATATCAGAAGAGGGAAGGCAGGAAGGGAGATCGGCAGTGCAGCCGTGATGATGTGGTGATGCTGCCCGAGACGACAGCATTGCCTAACGATAAAATCCACCAACATACATGGCTGGACCCGTGATTTTAGGTCTGCAACAATAAATCATAACGGTGCTGGCAGCTTTCCAGCCTTTTCCAGATCTCCAGTGCTCCTGCAAGCTGCACTTCAGGTTGCAGGATTATGCAGAGAGTGGCGTGTGATACACTCTCTAGGAAACAAAACCTCCCCTCTCCTCTCCAGCCTCCTGTCCCTAAGCAAGCTCATACAAGGTCCTCGCAGCAAGGCATGGCCATCTTCCTTCCTTTCTATAGGAGAGGATTACTGCTTGAGTGGGAAGTGTCGGGGACGAGTGAGTGTTCCTAGGAAGTGGGAGGTGAAGTGATAATCCTGGCCTAGATTGTGTTTTTCAAGTTTGATGCATGTCACTGAAATGGCATGTACAGCCTGCTGAAGCTTTCAGGGAGTCAGAATTTGAGAGCTGGTGGGTGAGAAAGTGGGATCCCGTCCTGACTATTCACCTCCTCCCACCTGCATGTTTAAGTCACCCACTCTTAATTCATCTCTCCAAGCAAATTTCTAAAACTCAAGGAGCCAGTTCCGTCTACTCAGCTGCCTCAGTCTTCCTCACATTCAGGCTCATGAAGACAGGGGGTAAATTCTAGGTAACCTCTTTCTCCAACTCAATCACAAACCCAATTTTTCAACCAAACTGATGGGTTAAAAAGAGAAACAGAGTTCACCCTGCGACAAGACATAACCCTATCTCCCTGGGTTCAAGCCCCAATCCATCCTTAGCTGACTCTGCCCCTCCTGCCCTCTTCTGTGAAATGGGAAGAGGCCTGTAACACACGGTGCTTTTGAGGACTATATGGTTAATACCGCAAAGCCATAGAGCAGAGTTCATCACATTGCCCTGTGTCCCTTTACACCACACTAGATTACCATAGCAACTGCCTACCTGGTCTCCTGCCTTGACCCTCTCCTCACAGCTAATCTATCTTCCCAAGGCTCATCTCCCTCATCCCCACTCACCCCCTTCCCTCATCTTAAAGAACAGGTGGCCTTTTGTATAAACTCCCAGTAACTGTGCATTTTAGAGGCATACGGCTTCTGTGTATGCTGTTTTACCCAATCACCGTCTCCAGTTCCTCTACACTGCTAACATCGGTGGCTAGATAATTCCTTTCTGTAGCTGCAGAGATGATAACGAGAAGCCTTAGGCCAAGGGTTCAGCCACAGCAGCCACAAACAACCCCAGATATTGCCTGATAGCCTCTACGAGAATAAAGAGCTTCCCAGACTGAGCAACGTTTTTCTGCAAAACACCTTCCTGCTTGCCATGCTTTCTTCTCCATATCCCAAATGTACTTATAACAATCTTACGTTGCTCCTTTTTCTCCAAGTACATCAATTCTTTATTTGGTAAAATATGTGCAGCATGGAATTTTCCAGTCTAAATGGTTCAGAGCATGAAATACATATTGCTGAGAAGCTATCACTACAGAAACATTTACTTATTCTGAAACGGAATCCATTAATCCCCAAACAATAATTCCCATGACTATCTCCCCTGGATCCTGGCCAACATCATTATGCTTCTATGAATGTGACTACTCTAGGTACCTTATAGAAATAAGAACTGAGTCAGGCGGTGGTGGTGTACACCTTAATCCCAGCACTCAGAAGGTAGACGCAGGCGGATCTCTGTGAGTTTGAGGCCAGCCTGGTCTACAGAGTGAGTTCCAGAACAGCCACAGCTAAACAGAGAAACCCTTTCTTGAAAAAACAAAAGAAGGAAGGAAGGGGAAGGAAAGAAGGAAGGAAGGAAGGAAGGAAGGAAGGAAGGAAGGAAGGAAGGAAGGAAGGAAGGAAGGAAGATGGGAGGGAGAGAAAGAGGAAGGGAGAGAAGAAAGGAAATAATAATTGTAGAGATCTTTGTCCTTTCATGTCTAGCTTATTTCTATTTTTATCTTCAAGGTTCATCTTTTTGTGGCACGCATCCAAATCTTATCTTTCTAAGATTGAATAGTATTCCATGGAGTGTATGTATGCACGCTTTTCATATGTTGCTTGCCATCAGTCTGTCTATGAAGATGCAGCTTATCTCCAACATTTGACTGCTGCAAATAGGGCTGACATGAACCTGTGTGTACAAATATCCTTTTGTGTTCCTGTTTTCTAGCCTCTAGGGTATACACATCGAAATGGAGTTACTGGGTACTGCGTGGTTTTTTTAAAGGATCTATTATGCTGTTTCCCACAGCAAATATACTATGTTACATCCCCCAGCAATGCCAGGATTCCAATTTCCCTACAGCCAAACCAGCACTTGCTCTTTTCCACTTTGGGTTGTTTTTTCAAAATAGCCACTTTAATGGGTATTCAGTCATTCTAGGTAAGGACTGGCCATTTGTATATCTTCTGGGAAGAAATGCCTAGTCAATTCTTTGCACATTTTTAATCAGTTCAGCTGCTGTTTTGAGTTGTAAGAAGTCTTTATTATTCTGGTATTAATATTAATGAACTTATCAGGTATGTGTGTTTTGCAAATATTTCCTCCGTGGCCTTGATGGCCTCTTTGCTTTGCTGGTGGTAGTCTTTGATACATAGAAATTAAATGAATGTTACTGTTTAACTTTTTTAAATGGCAACATAAAGACTTGGAGAGAATGGTACAAAAAAAAAACAAACATTCAGTACATAACTTAGTACTTCTTCCAGAAAGGATATACCAGTTTTGTTTGCTCTGACCAACTATAGAAAACTTGGTAGCTTAAAACAATGCAAATGTGTTATCTTACAGCTGCACATGATAACGTTCTGGAATGAAGCCTCCAGGTCTGTAGTTGAGACATCAGTAAGACAGCATCATTCTAGAGGGGCCTCTATTCCTTTGCCTTCTCTGAAAGTCATCTTTGGCTCTTGAAAGTCATCCACATTTCCTGCCTCATGGCCCTTAATTCATCCTCAGAGCAAACAGTACTGTGCTGCCTTCAGGGCCTCTACCAGAAAACCCCTTTCCTCATCTCAGAGGAAAAGCCTTTCGGGGACTTGCTTGGTAAGTTTGGGTTCATCCAAATCATCCAGAGTAATGTCCCCAACCCAAATTCCTCAGCCTGTGTCTTCCATTTGACGTGTAAAGTAATATGCTCCCATGTTCCCAAGAGTAGAACGTGGGCCTCTTAGGGGCCCGTTATTCTGCACGAACGGAAACAATTGAAAAGCTAACTTGGAGGTGGTATTGTTATATGGCTTTCTGAACACATTTTCTCCCATCTCAGATGAGCAGCCTGGTAACGGCGTCCCCTGGACTTTTGGATGCTAACTGAATTTCTATAGACTCTCAGGACCATCTGCTTTACTGACCAAGATATTTCATGAATTCACACTCTCTTTTCTGGTTTAGAATAATCAATATCAGAAACAGATGGGGTGAAATCCTTCAAAGTTTGTCATAACTTTAGTAAAAGAAGTTAGAGAAATCTAGCAAACTCAAAATGTTATCCTTGAGTTTAGATAGATAGATAGATAGATAGATAGATAGATAGATAGAATACTAATTGCTTATATTCTTATATAATATGTAACTGGGCTGAGCCATGGGACTTCTTTGGAGAAGACATTAGACAACAGAAACACAGCCATCCAATGTACTTAGGGAAGATTCTTTCTAGACACATTACATAAAGGTCACCTCACTCCACCCCCAACCCATGCTCCCAATGCTAAGTAGAAGAAGTGACATTTTGGTTATTTTTCTACCTTTTACAAAGGTATCATAATTTTTCTCATAATTCTCTCTGAATTATCTAATGTTGTTGCTTTGGACAGATCCCCCACTATTTAGAATCCTCTTCTTCCCTTACTTTCAGAAGAAACTCTGCTCATCGGGGCTCAGTGGAAACATCCATGGGAGCTGGGCTATAGGGCATTCCAAAGGCAGCACCTCAGGGATCACGTAAATAATGCATGTAGAACTTGGGAAGTTGTTCCATATATACCCTGCAGCATATTCTAATTCACTGCCAAAAAAAAAAGTATGCCCTGGCCTGAGTGTATAGCTGAAATATTCTGGTCAGTCTCCACACACAGGAGGCATCAGGGTATCAAGATCTCCATGTTAGCTATACCATCCATCGCCAATGGTGACAAAGGCCAGGTCCACCATGAATTGTTCATTTTAATTCAATTGTCTTCTTACAAACCAGTATTTATAGCCAGGCGCACATCTTTAATCCCAGCATTTGGGAAGCAGAAACAGAAGGATCTCTGTGAGTCTGTGGCCAGCCTGGTCTACAAAGTGAGTTCCAGGACAGCCAGGTAGACACAGAGAAACCCTGTCTCAAAAAACAAGCAAACAAAAAATAATAATAAAACAACAAGAAACCAAAGAGTATTTATAAAGCTGCTTTCTGATAGAATTATAAAAAAATGCTTATATCTAAAATAGCTCCCCACTGTGGCAAAAAGATCTGTGAAAGTGAACCCTACCTAAAAAGAGCACATTCTTTTTAAGCATCTCATTTGACTATCAAAATATATTTGACTAACAGTCAGCTCAGAAGTACAGATTAGAAACCAAGTCTGAGGACATAGGTTAATAAATGATTTATTGCTATTACAATACACATGAAATGATCTCATTGTGTCTCCAGACTTCAGAAGTCACCCTGTATAACCTCATATACAAAGATAAAATTCATCACCATCGAAAGAATTCTCTGAGATTTTTTTTTTGTTAAGAGCCCACAATTTGCTTGTTCTCATGCAAAAATGTACTATTCAGGCAATGACAAACAATATCTAAGCCTCTCTAGTGGAGATAATACTATACCATTGCCCTGTCATTCATTTTAAGGACTTTTTATTGTATAATAGGAAAGATCTGATAGAAATGATGTGGTTCTGTAGAAATGTATAGTTCAGTAAAATCACACACATTTCCACAGATCATCTGTTTCTTTTAGACAATCAAATGCAAATGAGTATTGGGAAGAAATATATTGGCTTTTTTTCCCCCGAGATCTTCCTTTTGTAGAATAAAGGAAATGCCATCTTCTATAGATGCGATCAACTGAGTGCTTATTGCGGAAGTCTGGGCGTTTGAGTTAAAGAGTGCTCTAGCACAATAGTAACAGAAGACAATGGCTGTGTCATTCTCGGGCGCCAGGCTGGGCTGCCCAAGCTATTGCCCAGCCTCCTCCCGCTCTTGATGCCATATCTCTAGGCACAACAACTTTCGTACTGTTCCTTGAACCCCGACACACTTTGAGCAGACTCCACAATCCAGGACTCTGTTCTCGTCTATTCACCTAACAAACTCTTAGTCGCCAACTGCAGCCCAGGAGAAACGCCCCCTCTTATCAGTTTTGCTGAACTTTCTCACCCATCTCCCTGGTTTTGGCTGTAGAATCTCTAACCTTACATGTGTGTATCCATGCACTGAAATCGCTCGTGCTTCTGTCATAGAAGCACGCGTGGCGTGCTGTTGTCCGTGAGTGTGCACGTATGTCACCCTCTCTGGATCCCTGCTCTTTGTGTTTCCAGCAGGCAGGCTTAGCACATGCTGTGCCATGGTTCAGTGAACAGACCCGAGCAGAAGAAATACGCAAGAGCTGAACTCTCCTTGCCCTGAGCTGATATCCATCCCAGAGAATAGAGAACCAGCTTCACAAGGCCAATAATGAGCCTAATGGTACTTAATATCAATTATGCTCAATCTTCAATTTTAGAAATAGCTTCAGATTTAGGGTTTTTTTTTTTAAACCAATGGCAGTTAAACAAAGATATTAAAGAAATTTTATTACAGCAATTGCGCAAGTTAAAACAGGTTTGAGAACAAATCTGATTTAAATACTTGCCATTTACTTCTATTTACCTATAAGATGTTTAAAACGGAACACTTTGGGGCAAAATTACAAAAGTCTCATCTTCAATTGTGAATTATGAGGAAGTCTTTTTACAGCTTTTCAAACATTGTACTATAGTTGGTTATTCAAAAGTTCAAATTGCCACAGATTGTTCCTCTGCCACAGACTGCTAACCCATTCACACACGAACCTATCCTCTCTGAAGAGGTCTGGCTCCAATGGATTCACTGCAGACATTCGCAAACTGGCGCAAGTGGAAACAATTCTCTAGGGCCCTGCTCCATACAACCCATGCCTGCAGTGGTAGGCAGCAATGAAGGGCGCCAGTTCGTGAAAAAGGCAGTATCTTCGCCAACTGCAAAATCATAATCTTGAAAATGATGACACCTCATTGATGAATCTTTAGGAAAACTAATATTTCCTTAATATTTTGATATGCTTTGGCTAAATAATAAAAGTAGTATGGACAATCAACCTAGAAATACCTACAAATGTCTAAAGGCCTTTTCAGTGGCCAAGGTCCTTGTATGTCATTCCTAAAACCCTCCCACAAAGGCCTGAGTGATGCTGCTTCTACCCTGTGTGGCCTGGCTTCCAGCAGCAGCTCTGAATGGAAGTGACACATTGCCTCACGCATGGTCTGCCCTCCGTCCATTCTGCATGGGATCCCGCAGAGCAAGCTCATCTCCCAAAGCATCTATCAAGATTCTGCCATATCCACTAGCATCCCATTGGCCAAAGTAAATCACATAACAAAGCCCGCACACCAAAGGGGCTATTCTTCACTCGCCTATAGGCCACATGGAAGATGGGAGAGTGTAGGATGTAGAATATCTACTGCAGGTCAGATGACTTCCTGACCACAGCCACCAAGATCAGTGGACTTCCTAGGGGGAAAACAAGCAAGCTTTGAGATAATTTCTCAATGTGAGAGGAGGAGATCTTGTTGGTATAAGGGAGAGCTTTCAATTGTGATTCATTAAATAAAGGATACTATGAAAGAAAAGGCCAGGACTGCTTCCTAAAGCACCAGTGGCATCCAGATACATGTAAAAGTAAGCTTGCTATAGGCTGGCTTTATAAGTGACAAGTGATTGCAAATGATATTGACAGTTATTGAACATAATTATTCACCACAGGAACCATCCTTAATCAATTAATCAGGGCACAATTCAACTTCATTTTTTGCACATAGCAACAACCATTTTTTTGCTTCCCCCTCCCTTACCTACTTTGTTTGCTGTTGTCGAAACATTTTAACAAATTAATTAGATGTTAATTCTTAGCAATAAACGAAACCCTTAAGGTGTTCAAAATGTAAACTCAGCAAAAAGAAAAAAAAACTGTGCATTCCCAAAGATTTAACTCATACACTGAATAAATACAGATCTCCCCAAGGGGCTGCATATGAGGAACAGTCCCAGCCTTCTCAGTGGCATCAGGCAGGAGTGATTACTCTGAAGGACATATTATTGATCTAGTTCTGCTTTGCTCCTATTTTAATCAAATACTTAAACACATAGAAACTAGGCTTTTTTCAATTTCCAGCTAACCAGTCCCTAAGTTTAAAAGAATATATTGGAGCTCAGATAATCATACTCAGGTCTATAGCATTATCACACACACACACACACACACACACACACACACACACACACACACACACAAATCCAATCTCCTATGATCCTGAAAGTTAAGCAGGCTCATGCAGGTTAGTACTTTGATGGGAGAAAACACAGCCCAAACTATTATTTGGGCATATTAAGCATACTAAATGCTTTAAAGTAAGCTTCCTCAAGGTAGGAAACAGGAACTAGAACCAGTAACCTAAAGCAAGTCATGAAACTCAAAAAGATCGATTATTTCCCTGATCCCAGAACAATCCTGTTTGACATCTACGAAGAACCAACACATAAGGAGGTGGCAAAGAGCCCAGTCCTTCACCACTCCATCAGCCTTAGTCCAGGTGCCTTTGCAAACAGCCGCTCATCCTTAATTGAACCTAAGCATAAAAATTGAGTTTTCCCTGAGTGGTTATGGTCTTCATTTCTGAAGGTTTCCAATTCTCCGAAAACTTTCATTAGTAAAGATTTTGTTTTTCTCTTGTAAACCTGATTTTAGTTAAAGAAATGTTGGCAAGTAACAAAAGGTGTCGTGCCCAGCCTGCCCCGACTGTAGACAGTATTTTAGAAACAGACCCAAACTCCTTAACGGGCTGAATGATACACTTACATGATACAACAACAGAAAGAAAAGTAAACGCATGCTCTCTTTGGCCGTGTACAACAAAACCCTGTTAGAATGGAGGCCATAAATTAAGAGCCATTCTGATGAAAGAATCCAGCCTTGCCGGTTAATATCAAACTGTCAAAATCACCAGTGAAGTGCACTTCAGCCCCATTCCCGAATAGTTGGGTGACGTGCAGATTTCTGGTGTCCAAAGTGATGTGTGTAATAAACCCATTCTCTTCGTCCACAGTCAGACTACAGACAAAATACACTGAGTTACCAGTGTTACCACTTACAAAGAGAGTAAAAATACAATTCTGTGTATACCAAGGGTTGCTAATAGTCTAGAGAAGCGTTGCAACCCCAGATCACGTAAAGAGTGAAGGAAAAATAAGATATGACCACAGAGAAAGGAAGAAGTTGGGAGAAATACAAGCACTGTTTCTGAATGTTAATAGAATCGGCTTGACGGAAAGAAATGAAGATGCATTCTGAGCAGAAATCTCAGAAACTCCAGGAAGGCAGCATTCAGCTCAGCACAAATCCTAGTGCTCCTCTGCCCAATCCTTTGTCTCAAGGAGACAGTCCTCACACAGTTATCATGACCCAAGACGTGTTCGGTCCTCACACAGCTAGCTGTCTGTGACCCAAGACCCATTCTGGACCCAGTGTGCTAGGATGCTGTACAGGAAGAGCAGATGTGTCAAATTTGTTATGATACTGGATTTTTAAAGTTCTTTCCTCTATTGAAAAATCAAGTACATCTTTTCAAAATAAAAATAGAATTTTATTATAGCAGTACAAACATTTTGTGCCATTCTTTATAGTTTCAAAACTATGAATATCCAATCAAACTTCATAATTGCTTTCATAAGTGCCTAATTAAACTATAAATATTATTAAATATATCCATGTACAATAAGAAATGGAAACATCTGGATGGAAAATGGAGAATTTAGACAAGCAGCTGGATATTTTACCTACACAATGCTAGACACCGAGATATTCAGAAACATCAAATGGCTGATAGGCCTTTTTGCATTTCATCTGGATTATTTGACTCTATCGTTTTCTTTTGTTCAAAATTTCAGCTTCTCTATTTTTGATGGGAGTGTTTCCTGCCCGCCTCCTGCTGATTGGCTTTAACTGGCTACAGATAGAGAACACTGCTTCTCTTTCCTGCTGGCTCCTTCCTCTGAGCTCATCCTCTTTGCTCTGTAATTCTAAGAGACTGTGCGAGTGAAAAAGAGGAAGAATCTGGGTGTGGGATTTGAGAATACAGCCTCTCCCAATTCCCCCCTGAACAGCCTGTGGTAACTGCTAGAAACCCCAAACTCAATATTCCAAGGTGTCTCCAGAGACTCCACTGTCACCAGCCCCTCACAGGACCCGCCCTACCCCCAATGCTTTCTCAGCACCTAATTGTACTCAGGTGTTGCGTGCAAGGGCGTACCTGGATGAACTCATTTCATTTCTTTCCCAACCCCGGGAAGCAGGCACCACTTTGCAGGGAAGGAAGCTGAGGCAAGTCATGCCCACATCCTTGCAGACCTAGCGCCAGAGATCTCCAATACAGATTACACATTTCCAATCTGTGAGCTTTTCTCTCAGCTGTTACCCTTACTCCCTGTGCGGTCAGTCCATTCTAATTTACAAGCACTTGGCCTAAACTGGAAGAGTGCAAACCTACCTCTTTCTAGATGCCTGTGCACATGGACTTGGTCCAGGGAAGATGGATTTTTCTCCTTGAGAAATTCTAACAAGTGTATCCCCCAGCATAAAATCACATGGTCTTTGCTTGTTTGCGCTCCTCCCAATGTGATCTGAACGCAACTGCAACAGGTGGGCTTCTGCAATCTAAATGTTTTTACCTGCTTGGTCAAGGTTAAGCCGCAGGAGTGAAATATTTCAGATATTCATTTATTTGTTCTCGGTGGGAGTAGTATTTAATTGTCTTGTGAAAAACCTTAACTCCATTCCACCAGGCATCGTTAATTAGAAAATACGTGTAAAATTGGAAAATAAACATTTACATCCCAAAATGATGAACTTTTTGCTCATTCTGCATCCTGGTGATCATGGCCAATTTTCTGGGAATTGAAATTAAACTCTAAGTTACGTTGCGGTTCTTTTGTGTCTCTCCTGGGAAGAGTCTTTCCCAAATGCTAGTCTAGTTCACTGTGGTTTTTCAGCAGAAAGAATTTTGAGGATTGGGTCCAGCTCAAAAGAATGTTCCCTGGGTTGACCTGAGATAGTTTATTCAGAGCCCTGATTTTCATCATCTCCTTTGCAAGGAGACAAGGCCAAGCCAAGGCACAGAAGGTAACACTGTGCATTTGTGGGCTGGGCAAACACACAGGAAAACTGAAGATGGGTGTGGCGGTTTGTCAGAGCTAAGTAAGTGCGGAGGGTCATGAGACCACATTAATATGAAGCTACTGAGCTGTTCTAAGCACCAATAATACAAAAACAAAAACAGATGAAAATATCTACTCCGTCATAGTCCCTGCATATTAGATGAACCTCATGCACCTATGCTGTGTAGGTTAGCCTTGAACTCACGTTGTAGCTGGCCTTGAACTTTGTGTGCACAGATCCACCAAGCATACATTCTAGTAGGAGATCTAGAATAAGCAATCTAAATATGATATGACCTGCTCAATGGTGAGTATTTCAAGGAATATAAAGCAGATAAAGACGATACATAGTGTCTTGGAAGGAGGTGAAATTTCAGAGGCAGTATCCAGGGTACACAAAAACATGACTTTTGAGTACAGACCTCTAATAAACATCAGGGGTTGTAGCCAGCAAAAGGGATGGAAGTAGAATTTGCTGGGCAGAAAAGAAGTCTTTGGTTATATCTGGCATGTTCCGGAAACACTAGAAAGTTTCTGGAGAAGAAAAACAGTGGAATGGGTGGGATGGAGGTGAACGTGAAACAGAGGCAGAATAAAAGTCCAAAAGACAGGAGACGGGGTAAATGTCTATATCATGAATGAACTTCTAGGCCATCAGAAAGAGTCGGGTTTTTAACAGCAAGCTGAGGCTACTGGAGAGTGGAGAGGGAGTAACAAGGTCTGACTCATACTCCAGCAGGGTCCTTGGGGTGATATGAGAAGACAGTGACCAGCTGAGGCAGAAGTTAGCCCAGACATTCGTATGAGAAATGACCATGGCTGGGACTGGGGAGGAGCAATAAGGTAGAAGAGTTGGCAAAATTTCCCCGAGGCAGGTGGAATTGAGAGAGTTGGGTGAGAAGAAGTGAACTATGAAAGACAGAAGAGTCAAGGGAGGCAGGGAGACTTTGGGTCTGAACAAACAGAACGGATCTGATTAAAAGCTCCTTGAAGAGAGAATCAGCCATACATATTCACTTAATACATAATGAATATAAATGCTAAAATAGCAAAAGAAATTGAAATTCCTCTGAAAGTGTTAAGTATGTATAAGGCAAAAATAGGGTAATATGAAACATTATTAACATATAGGAAGCATCTCCATTTAAATATGACATTGATAGTCCTATGCACCCAGGAAGTAAGCGGAGCAGCATAATTCCTTCCACGGTGATGTGCGGAGAGCATGAACTGAACACGGCATTAAATATTTGCCAGAAAAAAATCTGATAGTCAGATTTTGATATTTATTAAGGCCTTTCCGTATTGAGTTTAATTAAGCATTTGATTATGAATTCTACCTTCAAGGCATGATTACTACTTATCTCTTCACTCTTGGGCCAAAGAGAATTACAGATGCTGAATATCTTTTCCCTCGCATCCATGAAAGAGTCATTAGTCCGGAAAGGCATATTCTTAGGGTTGCAAATTGCCTAGAGAAATTTAACTCATTCAGCTTTTACAGGGCTCTTGTAGGGAATATTGAATATATTCTTAATATTATAAGATAGATTAATCATCACAACTAATTTCCTGATAAGTACACAATTGTCTTTCATTATTCTTTTGTTGCCTCATACCATTAATATCTTATTTTTGCTAATACTATGAACTGTGACTAGGAAATGTGCTTTTTTTTTTTATCTTTTGGGGGATGTATTGCAAGTCACTACTCCATGGTGTGGCTTGGCCTCCTTTTTCCTACCTTTACCATTTCCAACATGTCGGTGTAAGGTTATCACCACAGAACTGGAGATACACTGTTCAAGCAGCCATTGATGTTTTAATGAGCATCAGAAAGAGCTATGGCAAGCCATGTCACCTCCTGGAAACCCGTGAAGGACACTGGTACGTTATGAAGCGTCCTATGGACATTCATCAAAGAAAGAACTCCTAGAAGCCAGCAGGTGTGACTTCCTAATCAAGAGATAAGAAAGTCTGTCTTTGGGCTGACTGAGAAGCCAAGGACAATGGCACTGGGTTTTGATTCTACTGCATGGACTGGCTTTGTGGGAGCCTAGGCTGTTTGGATGCTCACTTTCCTAGACCTGGATGGAGGGGGGAGGACCTTGTACTTCCCACAGGGCAGGGCACCCTGACTTCTCTTAGGACTGGAGAGGGAGGGAGAGGGGGAGTGGGGGGAAGTGGGAGGAGAGGAGGAGGTGAAAATTTTTAATAAATAAAAAAAAAAGAAAGTCTGTCGTTAACTGCTAACCCACAGCACCCACACTTTCTCTAGTAACCCAAGCACCCACAATTTCTCTAGTAACCCACGGCACCCACACTCACTCTAGGAACCCACAGCACCCACACTCATTCTAGTAACCCACGGCACCCACACTCACTCTAGTAACCCACGGCACCCACATTCGCTGTAATAACCCACAGTACCTTCACCCTCTCTATTAACCCACAGCACCCACACTCACTCTAGGAACCCAAGCACCCAGACTCACTCTAGGAACCCACGGCATCCACACTCACTCTAGGAACCCACGGCATCCACACTCACTCTAGGAACCCACGGCACCCACACTCACTCAAAAAGTCATAGCACACCCACAGAAAGAATAGAGGGCATACAGCTCCAAGTTTGGTGGACTAATTCTTCTGAGGTTTGGTTCCCCTGCCTGGGACTCTGCCTAAAGAGCTGCTGTGGCCCAGGGTGCCCTCCCAGTGGCCCTAACCTCCTACGCTCTGTTCCTCAAGCCAGGGAAAGGTTTTGTTTTCTCCTCGTTGGTAGGAATGAGGAGATGGCTGAATAGAGAAGCACAGATTCCAGCTTAATAAATCTTTCCACACCATTTACACAGTGAGCTCAATCTGGGTTGGTTTGGCTCACCAAGTGACCTTCCTAGGTGTATGTATAATATCTAGCTTGATCTGCTGAAGAAGAAATAGAGAGAAACTGAACACGTACGTGCTCCCGTTTACTTTTTGCACTTTAAATCACCAATATGAATATATTCATTTTCCGAAGAAAAGAAAAGCAATGTTATTTCATCCATCATCTTAGTCAAAATATAGCACAAACGTTTATCCTTCTGCTTAGAATAAGGAGATGTGAAAGGAAGGCTATTAGCCTCATCTTTCTCTAACAGGATTCTTAGAGTCTTCGGTCCTCCCCTGTTCCTTTCTTGTGTCATTGTTAGCAACACATCCCTTCATTCTGTGCAGTGTCAGTTGTGACTGCCACCCCAGACACCCTGTTGTCTAGAGCCACAGCCTACTTCCAGCCTTCACTCCGTTCTGTTATCCTGCTGGGAAATGTCATATATTCCAACAGTTTTGTTCTCCCCACATTAGTGACTGGTTTCTGCAACATTCCTATGGGATGACAATATCATCACCATATTAGAAATAACTATGTCTCCTGAAGTTTCTATAATTATCCTGCATATAATAAATATGATTGTTGTTATAATAATAGATTTCACTGCATCAATTCATGGAATTAAAGTTAGTAGAATCAATTTTATTACAAATATTCTTTGATGAGAACCACATTTAGAATTTAAAAACCCAAATGTTTATTTTTATTAAAAAAAGGACAAGTAGTGGGGTAAACATATTTAATATCAACAATAAGAATGAACGTGTATAAAGAGAACTAACCTAGTGTGGAACATATGTCACTGTTTTAAAGGGAAACTCAAGAGATTTACCCAAATAAACTTAAATAAAGGAACGCCCCTCTCAAAAAAACAAGGAATCTAACTTCAGTAGGGTAAATTGTATACTGAAAAATCATTAAGAATTAGGTTTTATACAAACAACACAATTAAAAACTGGGACATAGAATTAAAGGGTTCTCAAAAAAATGAAACACAAACAGCTGGGAAACATTTTTCAGATTGTTCAACATCCTTAGCCATCAGGGAAATGCAAATTAAAATTACTTTGAGATTTCATCCTACCCTAGTCAGAATGACTAAGATACAAAAAAAAATAATAACAAAGGACTACAAATGCTGGTGTGGTTGTAGGGAAATGGGAGCATTTCTTCATTGCTGATAAGAGTGCAAATTTCCACTATGGAAATCAGTATAGAGGTTTCTCAAAAAATCTAAAACTGCATCTGCTACATGATCCTGCCGTCCATTCTTGGACACATTCCCAAAGGACTCCATATCCTACTCCAGAGACAGTTGCCCATCATGTTCACAGCTGCCCTATTAATAATAGCCAGGAAATGAAAACAGCCTAGCCATCCATCAACTGATGAATGCATTTACACAACAGAATATTACTCAGCTACTAAGAACAATGAAACTATGAAATTTACAGGTAAATGATTGGAGCTGAAAACAGGTACTTCTGAGTGAGTAACTTAGACCTGGAAAGGCAAATACCACCTATGTCCTCTCATTGAGGACATTAGCTTTGAATCTTCAGATATGTGCGCTTCATTCAGAGTACCCACAGAGGTCAGGAAATTACAAAGGACGCTGGAGGTGTGTCAAGGAAGAGGAGATAGAATATAGTGGTATAACGGGTTGAAATGGAATGGTAGAACAAGAAGGGTTAAATTGAAGTGGGGGAAAGGAGGCAGTGGGAGAGTGAGAGGATGAATAACATTAAAGACTTCAGAAAAAGTCATATGAAAACCTACCACTGTAGAAGCTTCCTAAAGTCTAGCTATCCACTAGTTAAAATGGTGTTACCCTAAAACAGAGCAACAGAGCAGACAACAATAGACTAACAAATAAAAAGCCCTAAAACTCAGGAATGGGTCACTTCTTTTAGAGTTGTTGGCCAGTGAAGTCCCCCAAAGCCCCCAAACATTATAGGCCAATACTTTTGGTTCTTCTTCAAAACTTGACAATAAGTCCCAATTTCTAAAAAAAAAAAAAAAACACACATACTTAAATAGTAAAACATGTGCAAAACAAGCTGGTAATGACCTGGAAGCTTCATCCTCAATGGCTAGTTTCCACAGTGTTGGAAGGTGTTATGCATACTACCAAAAGATAAAAGTAATCACCACTCATCTCTCCAGATGTGAACCCTGTGCACTGCAATAATGACTAGCCTGGTAAGATACACTCATTGGGGCAATAGTGGCATAAATGTTATGGACGTAACCAACTTCTTTCTGATAAAAAGAAAAAGGATTTAAGTCTCACTCTACCAGGTGATACCTGATACCTGATACCATTATCGTCAAGGACCTATACAGGTCATAAGCCCAAAAGCTTACTATTATTCCTCTAATGGACATAGTAGCTTCTCAACTTATTCTTACACCCATTGATTAAGGCATCCCTCAACCCTCATCAAAGAAGCATTTGTTTGCAGTAGGTGATGATCAACATAACAACCCACAACTGGCCAAGGTCTAGAAAAGAAGAGAACTTTTAGCCTTAAATGAAGCATGCTATGTCACCCCTCCGCCCAAGGCTGCGGGGTCATTGTGGAAGAAAGGCAGAGAGCATGTAAGAGCCAGAGATTGAGGGCAACTACAAGGAAATGGCATCTTCTGGACACAGCAGGGCAGCTGCATACATGAACTCACAATGGTTGTGACAGCATGCACAGGACCTGTGTAGGCCCACACCAAGTCAAATCCCAACATGGAGAAGATACCAGAATAGCCAGGATGAGGTCAGAACTTCTGGTCCATGGTAATTCTTTTTTCTCCCCACAAACCCCTTCTATCCCTTTCTCAGTGTGAGCCAACTCTCCACCACCTGAAGCAATTCCTCAGGCTTCTGCATTCAAGACCTAAGTCTCCTGAAATCATCTATCATCTTCTTCCCTCTGTAGAAGCTACCACCAATGCCTCGTTGGCAGCATTGCATATCCGATTGCCCACACGTAAAGAGATAATAAGCTTGCTCCAGCTTGAGAGTGGGATAATGAACTGCCCTGGCAATCTGCAAAACTCAGAATGAACTATCCAATAAAAAATATGATTTAAGGGGCTACAGAGGTGGTCTTCCAGAGGACCTGAGTTTGAGCTCCTATATGATAGCACAAAACCATCTGTGACTCCAGTTCCAGGGAATCCAACGCCCTCTTCTGGACTCCACAGGCACTGCATACACAGGGCGCACAGGCATACATTCAGGTAAAACACGCATGTGCATAAATAAAGTAAAAATATATACAAACCAATGATTACCTTCTCTATTTTAAATACGGTTCACTCCAAGAAGGGTCCAATGGAGATCTCCAATTTAGTCTCTCCCTCTCTCTGTGTCTCTCTCTCTCTCTCTCTCTCTCTCTCTCTCTCTCTCTCTCTCCTACTCTTTTCTGAAGGGAAGTGGAGGGGTAGTGGATCTAGGGGAGAGGAGATACAGGCAGGAGCTGGAAGGAGTGGAGGGAAGGGAATCTGTGGTTGGGATGTATTGTAAGAAAAGAATCTATTTTCAATAAAAAAATAAATAAATATAGTTCACATACTTATCCAGACAACTAAATACCATTTATCACATACTATTATGGGAAATGGCTTCTATGTTTTTAGGGTGAATTTACAAATGTAATTATTGTAGAACAAAATATTCATGTACAGAAGTGCATTTACCTATAATTGTCATCATCTTCATCATCATCACCATCCTCGTCATCGTCATCATCTTCATCATCATCAAACTCTTATCTGTTTCCTTGCTACTGCAATCTTAAAAGATTTAGTAAAACAGGAAAGAGTTCTCTGACTTCATCAGCCAAGAAGTGAAATTTGAAAAGCATTGCCTTAGGCCCTCTGACATAAAGTGGATGGATATTTTGGATAAAACTCACATGGACACTTGCTGTTCCAACTAACGTACGTGTGTGGCCCTTTCATAGGTAAAGTCAGTCAGGATTTTAATACTAAAACAAGGCATGGTTTTCAGCCACCCTTCCACTTGCTTCAGACTCCTCCCATGACCTCAGAAAGGCCTTACACAGCTGAGGGCTGGGTGTGATTTTGCCATGTCAAAATACATACACACCTGTGCTTAAGATGGGACGGTGATTTGAACAGCGCGCGTGGTTCGAAGGTACAGCAGGACGCATGGAGCAGAAGGTTTGATAATGAGAAATTACAGTTTCCTGCGATTCCTGAGGGCTGGAGTGGGGGAGTTATTTGCTTTACGCTGGCAGCAATTTCCCTAAGCCCTGTGAGATGACATAACTCAAGCTGT
Organism: Alexandromys fortis; assembly: GCF_014885135.2. Taxonomy (NCBI): domain Eukaryota; kingdom Metazoa; phylum Chordata; class Mammalia; order Rodentia; family Cricetidae; genus Alexandromys; species Alexandromys fortis. The sequence continues at coordinate 10,153,259 of NW_026067913.1, read as the reverse complement.
TGCAAATGCAGACATAGTAGCTACCAGCCACAGCTCTTGGTTGGAGCAAGATTCCCTGGGGGCATGAAATATATTGAAAAACCTTTCTAAATGGGATTGATCACTTAATTCGAGTGTTTTAGAGAAAAATCCTACATAGTCTTCAATTGCTAGCACTTGTTCGCAGCCCCCTGGGAACTGAAAAACCGTTTCTTCTCCTATGTGTGTGTGTGTGTGTGTGTATGCATTCATGCCTTAATTAGACGGCCTCATCACAAAGAATGCCATGGCTCCAATGTATTAAAAGTGTTGGGGACTAGGTGTAGGATAGTCTTTACCTTCCTTAGCTTTCTAAACGAAGCATGGTGAACAGGGAGCCCTTCCTTAAGAAGCAAACGTCTTTTGTCATCAACCACCGCCACCGGTCCTCAAAACAAAACCAGCGGCAGCACAAAGAGGCCCATCGTGTTTCAAAACAGAGGGGCTGACGGCTGTTTTGTTAGTGCACACTTTATTTTGAGGGGTTAACTTTTGCCTCCCATTTGTACTTTTTTTCTCATGAATGAGCAATTAATTACTTTGCGGCTGTCTTCGCTGTTTCAAAGCTCCAGTTGACAATAGCCTTTTGTTTTCCCGCAATCGAAAAAGCTTTGAAGGATTTCAATCTTCAAAAACAGAGAACACTTTCTTTCTCTTTATTTCTGAACGCACTAAAACGCCTATTCTTATGTATATTTAATAATAGGCTTCGGAAAGAGCCTTATTGTTCACCTTAACATGATCTGATTGATTCTCGCAGCTAAGTCAAAGGAACACATACAAATCCCAGTTCTGGGAAACGTTTTCTATTTAAAATCTTTAAACTGTAAACTTTATAATAAACTAGGGGAGGGAATGTAAATATGTTGTATTCTATTTTAAATACAGTTAAGCACGGTTTAAACACAGCCGACTTCTTCTAGATGATCACTCGACTTGGATAACAAAGTGCTGCGTCTTGAGTCATGGAGAGTTCACTGCGGCTAGTGTACAGTCAGAGAAAGGCACTCTGGGTGCCCTTATTTATGTTTCTCTCCTGGAAACAAGGGCTGCGTGTATTTATGTGTACACGTGCCTATGCAGATGGTAGAGATGGCTATCCCACAAGCACTAGAGACGAAGGCCTTCTAGGAGTCCTAAATCCCCTGTTGCGTGTCCTTCAAACAGGCTGTGGAAGATGCAATGGATATGGTTGGGGTGATGCAACCGCATGCATTTAGAATGGCTATAGAACCAAGACATTGATTTAACAGTCTGATTATCTACCTAGTTTACAAATCCCTGGTTTCAGTCATGGAACCGAAAATAAGAGTGAGTCAGTTGAATCAATGGACGAACTTCCATCCATCCTCAGGAGAGCTAAGCCGAGAATCCAATCTATCTTAGCTTTGTCTTACGACTAAAAGAAAAATTACATTCTGGAGACAAGTGCGCTAATTTATCAGTCACTTCTTTATCCTACTACTGACGAGAGTGCCCGTGGTCACACACACACACAAATCAGTTAATAAAGAACTCTAAGTGGCTAAACTCCAGCAAATTGAGAATGTGCTGTAATTACCTCAGCTGTCCATTTCAGTTTCTGTTCCTCAAGTACAGTGTTTTGGGTTTTAAGATGTTAACATCTTCTTCCTGGTCCACTGAATAACTTAATAAGGTGTTTTCTCCGTTATCATGTCTAAAGCACTTACCGAAGACATCAAGACGAGATATCTGCTGAACCAACCAGCTCAAGCCCACAGAAATAGCTCCCATTCTGACTGTCAAAGTGGCCAGCAATGATGTCCTGGCTTTTTAAGGGTACCCTCTACCATCCTTCCTTTGCTCAAATCGATGTGCAAAGCCACTGCCCAGCTCCTTGGTCGGTATTAGCAGTCACAGTTAGGATCCGTTGACAGAACACAACTCTCTCATTATGGTTACCTACCTATACCACCAAAGGCAACTTTGTGGTGCCAGGCCTTCCATGAAGACATCGAGAATCCAAGTGAGCAAGCAGTTGTACAATGAGCTTTTCAATCTTGTAGTTATATCTTGACATAGCTAAATAAAACCAAATTCAGATAGAAAAATAATGTGTCTTGGCTTCATTGCAGTTTGGCACACACTATCCCTAGTGTAATTTTTGTGGTCCTGTGGCTACAGCAGGCTCAGCCCTGCCATCTCTCTGATGATGAGTGTTTGAATTTTCCCATTTTACACTATAATGCAGCTCTAACATCTCTCCCCTCTAGAGGGCAAGGCTCAAGGTGAAGAGAAAGCTCTGGGATACCCAGCCAGCTGAAACCAGAATGCTAGCTATATTGCTTTCTGATGGCATGAGCCGGAACAAATCACTCACCAGCTCAGCTTTAGTTCCTTCATCTACAGAAAGGTGATCTCATTCCTAATATTTTCTTTAGAAGATCCAGAAGGAGGTCCATGTACAATCACAGTCTGTGTTGCTAACAGGTTAATTAACTGGAAGTTGCTTCCTTGGGTCAACTGGGATGGAGTTACCATGTTTATTGCTAAGGCTCTAGACACATGCTGTCTGTTATCTCCAGATAGCCCTGGCCTCCATTGCCGGTTCATGTCGTATGGCGTAGGCTTTAGTTGTTAGAACACCCATTCGGAGCACTTCTCAAGGTGGTCTTCAGCTATTCAAATACTCTGAGCCTCAGATGAAAAAGCAGATATGTTCTCATATGCCGAATTCTCTTCTTATGGAAAACCAAGACAATAGGGATTGTAGTAGACGATTCAGTAGAGTAGCCGCAGCATCATCCACACTGTGAACCAATTCCCTTCTCTTCTTAACTTTCACCCCATCTTTAGCCACAATCCATATCTTTCTACATAAATAAAACTATTCGTCCACATATTTCTGTCTTTAGACAATACTTGAATTTTCTTAAATTTTATTTATTGAGTAGTTTAACTTGTTAAAATGTATTTGCTAAAATATTATCTTCTGGATCAGCCATAAATACCATAAAGAAATCTTGTGAGTCAGCAGCTGTAGGAAAGGCTTTGAGCCATGATCAGAGTTAATCTTAGCTCTCAAAGAAAAAGATTTACACAGTATTAACTATATGCCAATTATTGTACTAACGTCTTCACAAAAATTGTTTTTATTTAATCTTCAAAGCAACTCAATAGTTCTGTATCATTATCCCACATACTGACTGAGAAAGGATATTTTCCTCAGTGTTATACAAGCGTGAGAGGAAAGTCTCCAGCTAAGGTATAATCAGCGGCAAAGCCTGCTCTCTGAAGGGTGACAGAGTGTCACTAGTAAGCAGAACACATCACAGAGCCATCAGAACTGTGACATATCCAGATTTCTCACCGTGTTTAGAGAAATCTCATTCAAGTGGCTTTTCAAAATTGCACGTGTGTGCACATGTGCATGTGCATGCATTTGTGTGTGTTCGTGCATGTGCATTTGAGTGCACTCATGTGTGGCCATGTGTGTGCATGCGTGTGTGTGCGTGTGCACTCGTGGAAGTGGGAGAACAGCTTGCAGGAGTCCGTTCTCTCCTTCCACCATGTGGGTCCCAGGGCCCCACTTCAGGCTGTCAGGCCTGACAGCAATTTCTCTCCCTGCTGAGCTATTTTGCCAGCACTAAAGTAGGTTTTTTTTTTTTTTTAATTTCTAGGCACTAGTCTCTTTTTCTGTCTTACAAGGTGGGTGCCTGAGGCAGATGTTCAGATGCTAAACTCACAAATGCCAGAAGTCATTATGTGTGACCTCCAAAGGAAGTGCGACTTTCACCCAATGGACCTCTTAAACACTGGTCAATTAAAAAGCCCCTTTTAAACAGAAAAGCTTGAGTTGAAGATGACGTAAACCCAAATTGTACTCAATGAGCATATCAGCTCTTCCCCGAGATTTGCTTTCCTTCCCAATCTGAAAAGGTCAACGTGACTAAATAGACGGCTGTATGTATGTGTAACGTATTGTGATATGTTCATATAAATGTATACTTGACAACATTCAAACAGGCTTGGAAAGCTTGGTTCTCTATAATGAAAGGGTTTGGGACACACTGTCTTAAAGAGAGTGTGTCAGGGACACACTTGGAAGGACTCTCTGACCTTTTCCCATCCTCTGCCCTGAGAGAGAGCAGAGGAACTAGAATTCTCTCGGCCACTTCTCCCTGAAGAATGCCATAAAGCCTAGCTGAATTTTCCTTGATGTAGATCCTAAGACCTCCATTTGGGAGGTTTCCCCATAAACCCAAAAGAAATCACATCACAATAAAAGGTCCAGGAAGGCCTTGCCTAACTCACCATTAAATCACGCTTCTGCCTCCAACTATACTTACATTCGAAGGGACTTTGTTTTGAAGAATCCCAAGCTGTGGAAATTATACTAGATAAACAAGTATGCTTTTCTCTTGTACTTTTGTTAGGGAAGTCTCGGCCACAAACATTGCCATGAATGGGAAGACAATATCAGTTTTCTCCCTTGTGGCCTGACGTAAAAGAATATTCCAAAGGGATCTGCACTAGGTATTTTTCTCCCTGCTGCTGCAAAACAACCAAGAAAAAGTAACTCAAGGAAGGCTTGATGTTGACTCTTAGTCTGAGGGATGCAATCCAGATGAAGGGAACGCATGGAGACAGGAACTGGAGGCAACTGGCCACAGGGAACACAAAGATGGATGCTGGTACATGTCTTGCTTGCTTGCCCCGTTTTTACTCAGAGACAGACCCCAACTGCAAGACAGTGACACCCACAGAAAGTGGGAGTCTTCCCCTCTCAGTTATACTTTACTGAACACACCAGGAGAGTGCCTCCGAACTCAATCCTCCAAACTCAATCCAAATCCAATCTGTTGACAATGATGAGCCTTCACTTGGGTCTCTCTAAGCCTCCTTCCACCTTCCTTCAATGCTGGCTGGGCCTCTCCTATCCCAGCCTCTACTTTAATTACTTGGTTATAATCAGGAAAAAATTACAATTTTTAAAAATTTTTCATATAATATATTTGTATAATATTCTTTAAGAAGGAAAGAGGAGAGTAAAATAACAGTAAAAATGTCTGAAAAAGTCACAAGGAAATCATTATGGCAATTAACTATCTACCTAAAAATGCCCATAATATGTGTAAGTTGGTATACAAATACACATATATAGTTTAAATGAGATGTTGCCACTATACTGATGGTGTTCCCCTCCAGGAGCTAAAGACCATTTACCAAAAGCCCCAACACCAGGCACAAGAAGCGTTCCACTGAGTCGCTGGTCAAGGCTGACCAAGAGACACCTCAAACATTACAACCATGACTATTACTATTGCCCTTGATTGCCCACCCCTCAGTGGCAGAAGGTAAATCCTTGTTTATAAAGACTCCATACTCTTCAGACACATGGTCATGTTAACAGAAGGTGCCATAGAAACTTCCAAAGTAGAGAATCAACCAATAGTTCTGCCCAGCTATGATGTCTATGAACCACAGCAATGACCAGCATGGCACAATCCCAAGGGTGCAGTAGTGGCATGGATACCTTGTAACCAACAGGAAGCAATCAACAACTCTCTATTTTGACTTAAGGACTACTCAATCTTAGGGAAATTACACCTGGTACTGGAAGGATAAGGCTAGTGAGGCCATAAATCTTGGAGAAGAACCTTCAACCACCATTTTGCTAAACCAACATAATCTGCAACTATACTCTAAATATTTGTTCTTATAACCACAGAGAAGTGTATTCCTCCCCTCTCATCAAGGAAATTCTCTTTGCAACAGACAGAAACCATTACAGAAAACCACAATCAATCCAATGCAGAATTTGTAAATCCCAGTCACAAAAGAATGTATCTTCAAGACAACTCCCACACCTAAGGGTCAGGAATGTGGAAGAGGAGGCAGAAAGATTATAAGAGCCAGAAGATCAGGGAGTTTGCTGTGAACTTGCGTCTCCTAGTGATGTTAGAAGCTATATCCATTAAGTGTTGCCACTATAAGTCCTCCAAACACAGGGACAACAGCAATAGACATGCTAACATTGACAGGGGAAATCCCATGAGACCTCAACCCTACATATAGAACCACAGGCAACTAAGGAACGTTGAAAATGGGAGAAATTGTCTTCGCCAGGGAAGAGCACACCAATTGATTTTCCAATATCAAATGTTCAGCCTTAAAGACATTTACAAGTCAGTAACACTGTACAGACTGAGAAGATTGCACTTATGTATTTAGGAATATATTTATGTATATGTACGTATATATTCATACACATATAAACAACCAATGAAAAAAGATGACATGAGTTTAAAAGAGAACAAGAATAAAAACATAGAAAAGGTGTGAAGGGAGAGAAATGAAAAGGAAAATGATGGAATTATAATCTTAAAAAAAAACAAAAGAAATTTTTAGTCTTGAAAAATTGTTTTTATACAATATATTTTGATCATCTTTCCCTCCCCAAACTTTTTGCTACTTCCTTACCCATCCAACTTCATGCTCCTTCTCTGTTTCCCCAGTGTCTCTCAAAATAAAATATCAAAACAGATAGAAAACAATAAGACAAAAAAAAACATAGGAAAAAGCCCACAAACACCAAAAAAAAATGGAGTCTGTTTTTGGTTGGCCAACTACTCCTGGGCATGGGACCTGCCTTGAATTGTGGTCGGTACACCTAGTAACTCTCCCTTGGCTAACACTAATTTTTCCATCCCCAGTAGACATCAATCACAAACAGCATCTTGGTTAGAGGCGGGATTTTGTGTCCATTTCTCCTTCTCAGAGCTGCAATTTTGTCTGGTTTGAACCTATGCATGTCTCTGTGAGTTTATATGTGTATTAGTAATCAGGGAGTTCCTGATACAGATAAAAAGGATCCAGATACTCATGAAACATCTCACCGAAGAAAAGATGTATGCTCAGGTAGGTTTGCCCTTGTCATCCCATTTAGGACAGCACTATTCAGTACATTTCAAGAGGAGAGCATTAGAAATATAAGACAAGAATGGGAAGAGACAAATCTGACAAAAAAGAAACTTTGGGAACTGTCCCAAGTATCATCCAGAGGGCAGTACACTTCAGATGAGCCCCTTTGAGTCCCAACCTACTTGACTTTGTCTGTACTTCCCCATCCAAGTCGTATTCAGTCTATACCGTACTATCTATGAGACTCAAGTTCTCATCACTGTATTCCCTGTTGACAAAATGGATCCTCCATGACTTTGTGTTTCAAGACCAAGATGCACTCTGTTTAAGGCTGTGGCAGGTCACAAGAAGAGTAGAGTTCTATTCTGTTCCCAGTGTGCTGGAATGGGTCTGACCTTCCTCAAACCATAGAACTATTGTCAAGAGGACATAGATTAACACCAGACAGTCGAAAGTACCGTCACCAGAGAGAGAGCTTCTCCAACCCAGCTCCCAGCCTACCCCTGTCCCCACCACCTGCTGTGTGACTTTGCATACATTATTTAGTATCTGTGAGTCTGTTTCCATGTATGCTAATTGAAAGCATAAAAAATACTGTCTGTTCATCTAGCAGTGTAAAACTTTGGTAAAGAAATATCCTAGTTGAATGCATTTGGGAAATTATAGAGCCTCATAGCAAGATTATCATAAGTTGAATATCTCTGATGCAATTTTAATATCTGAAAATTTTCAAAAACCCAACTTTCTGAGTACCAGAACATGGCATCTTAAGTGAAAAGGCCATACATGGTCTCTTATCACAAGTGGCAATTCAAACATAGGTGCACAAAAATTACTGTGTAGGGGTTTGGAATGTAACTCAATTGGTAGAATGTTTGCACAGCAACCCAGCACTGCCTGAACCAGGTGTGCTGGTACACACCTGTGACCTCAGATGGAGGCAGAAGGATCAGAGGTTCAAGGTCATCCTCAGCTACAGAGCAAATTCAAAGCCAGCATGAACTTTTAAGACCTGGCCTTGCAATCTTAAAAAATTAAGTTAAATTAAAATTTGGGGCCAGGTGTGATGGTGTGCACCTTTAATCCCAACTTATGGGAGAAAAGACAGGCAGAACTCTGAGTTCCTGGCTAGCCTGGTCTATATGAGTTCCAAACAAGTCAGTCTTTATATATACATAAAATATATATACATAATCACATGAATGGAGTAACCTTCAGGCTATGTGTGCAAAGAGCATATGAAACATAGTACATATACATACAAATATATATGCACCTGCCTACTTCATATGTGCATCATATGTGAGCAGAGTCCATGAAGGCCAGAAGAGAATGTCATTTCCCCCTGGAACTGGAGTTACAAGCAGGTGTACATTGCCTTATTTGGGGGGCTAGGAACTGAACTCAGGTCCTCTGAAGAGCAGTGTTTTGGTTATGTTTCAGTTACCGTGGCAAAACACCATGAACAAGGGAACTTATAAAAGTTTGTTGTATGAGGCCTTACAGTTCCAGAGGATGAGTCCATGACCATCATGGCAGGGAGCATGAAAGAAAACAGGCAGGTATGGTGCTGGAGCCATAGTTGAGAGTCCACATTCTTATCCAAAAGTAAAGGGGAAAGAAAGCTAATTGGGAATGGAACAGGCTTTTGAAACCCGGAAGCCAAGCCCAGGGACACACCTCCTCTAGAAGACCACACCTCCTAATCCTTCTAAAACAGTTCCACCAATGAGGACTAAGAATTCAAATATATGAGCCTGTGCAGATCATTTTCATTCATACCACAACAATCAGCAAGTGCTCTTAACCACTGATCCATCGCTCCAGCTCCAAACCAGCAAAAAAAAAAAAAAAAAAAAAAAAAAATTGAGTCCCATTCCTAAGATACCTCATTACTGCAGAAACATTTCAAAAATTTTATAATGTAAAATCCGAAATACTTTTGGTCACCCACATTTCAACTAAGGATATGCAGTTTGAGTTATTTCTGCTCCTTTTAGTAGCCTCGGGGCTAAGTATTCCTACACCAGCTGAATATATTTAGACCTGCTTAGAAGGAAGCGATTCATATAACCTACACCATGGATATTCCTACAGGCCCTAAACTTCCGCTCCATTGCAGAAGCTCACACATTTACCCACCTTTACCGTACAAAGCTTATCTGTGACCCATCCAGTCAAGACCCCTTGCCTTCCGAAAATGTTCAAAATGCCTTTGCCAATCCTAGAAATTGAAATCTCAGAAGCTGTTGCTTTGTTCTGCTGGCCTTCGTACATGTTTTTCATTGATTGCAGAGAGGCTGAATTGCCAAAAGAATTAGTCTATTGCTGCCTCTTTAACAGGCTCTTCTCTTCATCGTCCCTGGCTTGTATTGGAACCAGATGGTAAAACCAAGACTGGAACATCCTTTGGTGTCCAGAAGGAGGCCGGTCTGGCCAAAGCATTGTCATTCCTGTCAGCAGCCAGAGTCAAAAGCATTTTTGTAGTTAATCATCAGAAGCGCCTACTGCCTCCAACAGCCCCTCACACGGTGTTTGTCAGCATGAAGGCTCCATCCACACCACAGATGACGCCATGTCGGCAAGAAATGTGTTTCAATATCCTTCAGCAATGAGCTGAGCAAATTTTCATGGCTGACACCCAAAGCAACGTGGAATTTAGTGCTGAACTTCTTTTTGACCAAATTCTGTGAATACCAATGCCTTTCATCTCCAGAAACTAACCTCTCGCGGCGAATTCCCCTGGGAACGTTCGCTAAAGCACAGGATGCTAAAAGATTGCAGCAAATTAGCAAAGTGTCTTTAAAGTAATTAAACACACTCACACACATACACACACACACACACTCTCACACACATACACACACACACACTCACACACATCCTCTCTCACACACACACACAACCTCACAACACATACACTCTCTCACACACTCACATTCTCTCTCCCTTTCACACACACACACACACACACACACACTGAACTTTAATTTCAGAAGACGTGAAGTTAGTCTTAGACTCCGCAATTTCGTGGGTGAGAGCCTCCCAGGAAAGCTCTCGTCTACCCCGGCAGCAGCAATCAGCGGCAGCAGCGAGATGACGAATATGAAAATAACAGAGGAAATGCTCTGTGCTTTGGAGCTAAACTAGAGGCGTTTGGGTGGACACATGAAAGGAAGGCACTGAATAATAACAGTTTAAAGTGTGCGGAGCGGTGCGCTTATCAGGCCTTGTATGGAGCTGATGGAGGCTATTCATTTCTTAAGTACTAGAGAGAAGCAAATCTGGATATCTGGAGAGAGACGTCCAAAAAAATGGCTTCTCCACTTCACAGTTGAGGATTGTCACCCTATCAGAGCAGCTCGGATGAATATTTCATACAAAAGGTTTAAGTAAAGAAATTTGCAGGAGATGCCCAGGACAGATGAACCAAATTACAATTCCATGCTACAATATTGCAAGAAGACCTAACACAGACCTGACCTCTTTGTATGGTGAATTGGCACACACACACACACAGCAAATGAAACAGGGCTCGGGGCGCAGTCCACAGAGGTGTCGAGCTCGACCCCATAAAAATGCCTACAGAAACCGAAGCCCCATAATGCTGAGGCTATCCTCCTTTCCGTGGTATCGATTTCCCTGGTGCTTAAAATTCATAGTCTCTGCACAGAAAATAGTAAGATGGCATTTGTGGTGTGAGCCTTCGTAGAGTCTGGTTAATGGACGTTAGAATCCCTGATGAAATATAGAGCTGTTTGCTTTGGGCTGCTGACATCTGAGATATGATGGTCCATGTCACTCATCTTCTCTTTACAGGTGTGTCATACACTGGGACGTGTGACTGACACCGCAGGCTCCTGGCTTGGTCTGGTTTCCTCTTATTAGCTTGCAGTCGAACTCAGTTACCTGTAACGATCTGAGCTGTCTTTCAATTTCATGCAGAGGATATGGTATAATAACCCACAGAAGTGATAGAGAACATTTCAAATTAGACAATAGACAAAATCCTCAATGCTGTGGAAAAGGCTTAGCAGGTGTTATTTTAAAGGGCAACAACTGAAAAACTCTCGAAAACAAGCAGGGCAACTTAGACATCTTTGGTTTAAAGATTATTGTGCTGTGGCTTCTTTTCCCTTGGCGAAGCTTGAGAGTGATAACATGCCATGATGTAAAAACCGGACTCCACAGGACGGAGAAGCCGTGCCGGGGGAGTGCATAGGCTTCTTTCCCACCGCCTGATTTAAATGCCTTTTGATTGGCTAATCATTCTCATCCTCAACAGAAATGATTGGAAACAAGCTTCCTTAAACCCCTCACTTTAGCTGTTAACAGAGCCAATCAGAAAAAAAGACCAGTTTTGAACCCCCACAATAAATAGGTTCGTATGTTTAAAGAAACATGGCTCTTAGTTGCCCTTTGTTAAAGAAATATTCCTTCTTCCACTTCTCAGGAAAAAAGTTATTGGTTTTCCTTCATGACGCATTAACTGAACGGCAAATCACTTTATAATAAATTAAAAATATTTCAGAAAGTATTCTAATACTATGCTTCTATTCAAAATCCCAAAAGCCACAGATTCCGTGGTGGCAGCTGCATTCATCTAAAGGAAAACACTTCTCAGGAAGGAATTTCAGATTTCTGGCCCCTTTTGTTCTATATATTATATAAAAAGAGAGCTTGGAATCACCTGGAAATAATCATACATTTAAACAAGACCCTGATGTTAATTTTCCCCTCACAATCATATTAAGAAGCCAGTAAAATATGAATTACATAAAACCAAAGGATTCATGTAAGCCCTCACCTGTTACATAAGAAGCAGAACCTTATGTAATATGCCTTTTCTTACTAATTCTTCAAAATCCGAATGCTTTGTGTGACACCAAAGAACACTGAATAATGGTGTTTAAATATTTTTAACTGTTTGAATATGCAGAGCACATCCACGGGAACATTGCAAGTAGTTTGGTGACATCTAGTGGAAATTGTGACTTGCAGCCGGAGACATTCAGAGCCCTAGCAAACGGAGCTGCAGGAGCCTTGAGAATAATAAACAAGCAAAGAAGAGATTTTTTTTTTTTTGCCCTCATCCCTAAGTAACAAGAATGAGAGAGATTAGGTAGTCCTTCCGAAAAAAATAACTTATCATTTATGTTAATTACTATAAAATGTTGACTATATAATGTAGAATCTTTGTAAAGAGTTTGGGATAGAAAAAAAAAGCATACAAGGAAAAAATCTATAACACTTCCATCTACAAGAAGCCACCATTCGAGAAGCCACAATTCATAAAAAACATCTTCTCTTCTGGGCTTCATATATTTTGAGGATTTTTCCCAAGAATTTTGGATATTCCCAATAGATCATTTTTATCCTGATTTTTAACCATGCAACCATTTATTTGCATGTTACTTGGTATAAAAATTATTCTGAGGAGCAGAGAACTCTAGTGTGACTTCCTTTTCACAGTTGGGAGCTGTAAGTCTACATGTCTATAGCTGCTGTATAACAGTCCAGGGCTGATCAAGAGCATTTGCAGAGAGATTCTTTCAACTAGAATAGTTTTTAAACTACCATACTGTTCAGAGACATGGCAAATAGGTATTTTGCTTCAACATTTTTGTAGGGACTTACTGTGTTATCAGACCCTAAAGACATGAGAGGCCCGAGCCTTACCAAAGACTCCAACACTCTAATAAGGAAGAAGTCAATATATTTTAAGCCACAAAATTATAGGCAATGGAGAGAACTTGAACAAAAGATAGAGATGGGATTTCTAGAAAAAGGAGCCATGGTGACTCCTCAAATGAGAGATAACAGGCGGGCAGGACTTGAGAGGGTGAGAAAGAATGGGGGGGGGGCTCTTTCTGAGAAGCAAACCTGAGCAAAATCAAGAACGGACTGGCATGCTGTGGGCCAGTACCCCCAGGGAAAGCCACAGCAGTGGCCCACGTGACTGGAAAGGGACCAGAAGTAGATGGCCAAGGATCTTTCCCGGGGAGGTTAGAAAAAGTTCTTTTATAAGGAAGGCAACATGATAACATTAGCATCTTTTTATTTACTTATTTATTTTGGTTTTTCGAGACAGGGTTTCTCTGTGGCTTTGGAGCCTGTCCTGGAACTAGCTCTTGTAGACCAGGCTGGTCTCGAACTCACAGAGATCCGCCTGCCTCTGCCTCCCAAGTGCTGGGATTAAAGGCATGCGCCACCACCGCCCGGCTGACATTAGCATCTTATAAAACCATGCTGAGAAAGCCTAGCATGTGAGTAGTGAAGACCAGCTCATGGGCTGTCACTGTGGCCACGGAAAGAGGACGAGGCCTGAAGCCCTAAACACTACATTTTCACAGGAAGCTGAGACTCCAGGAACTAAGAGATGGCAGACCGGAGGACTCAAATGTGCTGGGTTGAAATGAGGGCATACTAAAGAGAATGTGGGCCTAGACTAGACGACCAGAGGGCAATCAGGCAATTATTAACTAAGGGCAAATGTATACAAATTTTTATCTATACATTGACAATACAGTTCAGAATCAAACCAGTCTTAAGACTTTAATGTTTTTATGTACATAAGGCATACACATAAGACTGGTATAGTTACTAGAAGTTTCCTTCAGCAGATAGGTCAAAGGAAAAACAGATAGATAGATAGATAGATAGATAGATAGATAGATAGATGATAGATAGATAGATCGATCGATAGATAGATAGATAGATAGATATAGATGATAGATAGATAGATAGATAGATAGATAGATAGATAGATAGATAGATAGATAGATAATAGTATGTCTTCACAACGCTGATGGGCTGTACTGTGAATGCCTGTACTGTGTGTAGGATGGTTAATGTCTCTAATTGGCCTCTGTACAATACCGGGACTTAGGGGGTAAGAGGAGTGCTAAACGGGTTAGAGACATAATCAAAGAGAATGAAAGGGAAAACTAGTTTTAGCTGTCACTGAGGTCTATCTGTATAGAGTGCCATTAGAAAGACTGAATGCCCTGCTCAACTGTAGGACTGAGAACCCACTGCTGAACTCTGGAGAGCACAAGATGATAGACTCAAGCCGTCACTGCCTCGGGGCCTGTGCCTACACACGTACAAAGAGCAGCAGAAAGCTCAGAGAAGCCCGCATCCCAAATGGTGATCTAAGGGGTTAAGTCAACATCACCAACACACCATGCCCTTGGCGTGTGCTCCCTGCACCTTGCACCAGGCAATGACACACTTACCACTGACAGTGTGCTCATCTAGGAATGACTGTTTTACAGGCATTGTTGTCGACTGGAATCCTCCCAAAAGCCTACAATGATGAGGGAAGGTTTGACCCTTTGATGATTAGGGAAGCCACATCGCTTACCCGGAGCCACTCAACCCAGAAGTGGGAAAGCTCAGATGCAAGCCCTGCTCTCCAACTCTAGAGCTCTGCTTTTAACAATGGCTCTTCTTGAGGTTGGCTCTGTTCGTTTATTTCTTTTTTAACATATCGATTTTTTGTTTTGTTGCTGCCTAATACTTTACGATGAACCAAGCATGCCTCTAGCTGAGTTATTAATATCAACATAGATTTTCCTTCCTGCTTCGGGTTTGTGGCTCCACAATTGACTTTGTGGTGTCTCTTGTTTTGCTTCAGAGCAGACCGAGCTGGTATGTGAGAGACAGGTGGCAGCCAGTTGCTATGGCAATTGCCTGTCATTAATGATAAAGGGTAATTACTGCAGCAAATTTCTGTTTAGCTTGAAAATCTGACTTGCCCCCTCCCCACAGGGGGCACAGCCCTTTATCCCCTCTCTACTCACAATGGCCTATCATCTGCCTGGACCACTCAGCATCGCTGCTGAGAGCTCAGCAAAGCCTGATTTCTTAAGGACAGAAGGAAGAAGATGAGATGAGGCACATCTGAAAAAAAGCTCAAAGAGAAAAAAGAGATTCACGTTTCCCTCATTTATCGGCTGCATAAACTTGCTTTCCTGTCATTAAAATTTGCCAAAAATATGATACCCCCGTGCATTCCCCACCCATAGGCCACGTTCAATGACTTTTTGAACGTCAACAAGACTTAACGACTAGACATTCAGACTCTAGGAACAACCGAGACTTCTAATCTGACTTACAGAGATATGAAAAGCATATATATTCAGTATTAAAGTTTGTCCCAAGTCACTTAGTAGCACTTACTAATTAGTGTGCCAGAGGCACTGAGAAGTAGAAATTGTCTTGAGAGTCTCTTCATTCATTTTGAACTCCTATAGGAACTCGAAAAGGGAAATTTTGATCCCTGTTAGGTTAGAGGCTGTGAGAGGTAAAGATCATCAGAAAATAAATGACAAAACAAAAGTGAAGAAACTGAAGAGCAGAATCGAATCAAATACCTGTGTAGTCCCTCATCTCTCTCCATCCCAAAACCTGGGGTCCAAATGTGTCTCCTTCGGTTCCTTTTGAACTACAGCCCATAATTACTTCACACGCCAATGAGGAATACCGGGGAACTGTTCTCGCCAACAAGACACCTAAAGATGACAGTCCTGTTTCATAACTATCCTTTTCTTTTTTAAACCTGACTGCACTTACATTTGATATCCAAGATATGGAGAACTGGGCGAGATTTGAGTCAGAGACACTGTACTGTTCTAAGAACATAGAGTATGTGCTTTCTCTGGAGACTAATGTGTCAACACATCTCAAATTCTATTTTCTGAATTGGATCTGCTAATCAAGGTTGTGTTTTGCTCTATCAATTTTTTTTTGCATGTGACCACAGGGTCCTGAAACAGAGGAAGTTTAGGAGGCAAACAACTCCAGATCTGGGTTATGTAACAAAGATGGGAAGGGGAAAACTATGATGGTGTCATTCGCACCCTGGAGCTGTAGTGTAATGATCAGACTCATCTCCTTAAAGCGAGCATTATTCTTCTTTTTTAAATCGAGGTAAGATGATGCTTTTTCACCTTAAGAAGCTTCAGTTGACAAGAAGGGTGAGGATTTGGGTGCATAAAGTTGTAGGCTGCTCTCTCTCTTGAGTTTCTGTGGCATATTAGGAGCAAGGAGTCTGAAGGAGACAGAAAATTGGTAAGAGAATGAATGGGGAAAGGGAATGAAGAGCGTTTGAGGCCTTCAGGCACAGCACTGCTCTGGCTATCTCTAGACTCAGAGGTCAATTTGAGCTCAGCTAGTCTCCTTGACGGAGGGAAGTTCTTCTCGTTTTATGCCACGGTGCATTCCAAGCCTCTCCAAGAGTTTGGAACATGGCAAACTCTAGATCAATATTTACTGAACATATGAATCACATTGTTTCGGCCATTTCGATACAAAATCCTATCATCTTTCCTGACATCTTTGTTTAAATTTCTATAATCATAAAGGCCAGTTGGGCCATAAATTACCACCTAAGACTGTAGCTGTACCAGTCAGAGCAAGCAAGACCAAACAAGATTGGATTGAGATTTTAATATACAGAGTTGATTCCCTCGCTTGCTTTCAGGCTGGACTGCTTTTTCACTTTTGCAATTCACTATTAATTAAGATGGAAGACAAAGATGGACCTTATTCCTATGCCTTCCTATAATAGGGGTGCTTGATTCCACATGTCATCAGTTAATAACAACAACAAAAGAGCAGATGAGAGGGTTGGAGTACAGAAGCATCCTCAAGTCTCCAGACTCCACGACTTCCACATGTAAAGATTCCTAAGAGACATGAGAGAGCCAGGGTAGTATTTCCTTCTTTGATTTCCCCTCTCCTTGCCTCTTCTCCTTGACTTCAGGCTGGCTTTGTCAAAGGAAAAACCACATGGACACACTGCTGCTTCTCTGCCTCCCTCTCTTCCTTAGAACATCATTGATTCTTGGCCAAAGGCCAAGTTTCTCCTTCCTCAGAGGACATTTGGAAATCTTTGGAGCTGTTTTCTGGCTCGATGGTGCTCCCAGCATCTGGTAGATACAGGCCACTGAACATCCTGTTATGCACAGGACGGCTGGCAACAGAGATTGGCAACAGGGCTTAAGGTGGAGAAGCCTTCTTCCCAGTATCTGACACTCTGTCCCAATGTTAACGCCAAACCTTTCTCGTGCCTCGTCTCAAGGCTTCCGAGATCGTGGGAACTGCACAAGACTCTCTGAACATTTCTATAACAGAGGCTTACAGAGTTTAAGTGACATGTTCCTAGGTCACACAGCCACCGTGGCTCCAATCCCTGTCTACATGACTGAAACCGCATGCTGCTGCCTCTCAGGTTCCTCCTCCAAGATGACCTGAAAGCCCAGGCTCCCACTTAGCAGAGAGTTACACTGGCAGAATCACTACTCACCAGTGTGGTGTGTTTAGACATTTGGGTTGGTTCCCAATGTAGATGAGGTAGACACAAAGCCTTGTGCATATCAAGACTCACCAGTATGGTATGTTTAGACACTTGGGTTCGCTCACAACATTGATGAGGTAGACACGAAGCCTTGCTCATATCAAGCACTGTTACATGCGCTACCATCACACAAGAAAATCAAGGCTTAGAGAGGCGAGGTCAGAGAGCCAGCGAGGTGCAGAGATAAGATCTGGTTGTCAAAAGTCTGATGCTGATTTCTCTAATCCTTTCTAACCACTACTCAATTTTGCTAGTACATCTACAAAGCTGGGGAAAGTGACCGTGCAAGCCACTCAATGGAATGTGGCCTTTTCTTCTTCAGGTTCTGTGTGCACCTCAAGCACACCAGTGAGAAACTTCACTCCCCTTGGTAGTTTTTAAATTGAGTGTATGCATATGTAGCTGTACACACATGTGTTTACAGACACATGTGCCTTTGCATGTGGATATGAAGGTCTGAGATCGATTGTTGGCCATCTTCCTCTATTGCACCCCAGCATACTATTTTTAAACAGAGTTTCTCCCTGAACCTGGAGCCTGGCATTTTAGCTAGACTGGCTGGCCATCAAGCCCCCAGGATGAGCTTGCTCTCCCCCATACTGAAGTTACAGAAGGGTGCTACCATGTCTTGCTATATGCGGGTGCTGGGAATGCAGACTCAGACACCCATGCTTGTATAACAAGTGAAACACTTCTCCAACCTCATTTTATTTTTAATTGGCATATAGTAATTGTACAGATGTGTGAGTTACGATGTCATCTTTTGATACAGGTAGACCCAGAAAGGCATGTGCTTTTCTTTGAGTGGTCTCACTCATACATGGAGTCTAAAAATGTTGGCCCCTGTGTCAGCCATGGTGGAGGTAAGCTTCCATGTTACTAAACTGATGTTCATGATACGGAAAGTCTGAAGATGAGAAATAAACTCCTCTTCAGCGCCATTGGCCCCTGAAGCAAACCACTATCACCCTCATTTACTGCTTTGAAATTCTCTTTCATTGTTTGCATAAAATTTCCTTTTATTAAGTGCGGGATATGAAAAGGTTTTCAAATAATTAGTACAGTTAGTCTGAATGTAAAAAAAAAAGCTAAAAGGAAAACTGTGTGCAATTAGAATTTGCATAATTTCTTTAACACTGCTTAAGTTGTCTACATTTGCACCTCCAAGTAGGACAGGGTTTGGGGTGACACAGAATAAAACTGTGTGCCTGACCTTTGGTGCCCCTCCATACACCTCCGCTCGTTACGGAGCCTCAGCAATCACCTCCTTGAGCACTTTGTCCTCAACAAGTTTTCTTTTTTAATTCTTGCTTATTATATCTCAAATGAACTTCATAGAAGCAGAAGGTTAATGCATGGGTTTTCAGACATGAGTCAGCAGATCTTGTGAGTCATCTGTCCCCATAGATAGTCCTCACAGTGTCACAGATTCATTGCAAAAACACTCAACTCTTCTCACTTTAAGAAGAAAAAAAGTATGCTTTATGGGTACCCATACAGAAGATGAATTTACATAAATATATACATCACCTACTGCCAATTAGCATGCATTTATGAGCAGGGCCCCGTGACCCTGATGATAAGGGAGAATGCATCCGTGCCGAGTCATCCCTGGAAACCAACGGGAGTCTCAGCAAGCATTCAACTTAAGAGTAGGTGGAGGGGACTCATTACGGGCCTGGCTTGCTGCCTTGTTCTGTTAGAAACCTTGATTAAAGAAACAAAAAACACAGAATGCTAATTAAACTATTTGACCAATCTCGACAAACAAGTAGGTCTAATTTGAGGAGCAAAGAAGGGGGCTAAACCACTGCAGCTCGGCCGTTCCTTTCCTTACCCAAGTTCTTCTGGTTCCTGCTGTCAGAGTGCCTGTCCCCAAGGTCTACAGGGCAGCAGGGTTGCTGACTCCAGAAGAAAGAGAGAGAGAAAACGTGTCAACTTGGTGAAGCTCCCTACAAGCCCTGGCTTGTAGGGCTCCCTGAGATTACAGCCCTTGATTGCGGCCTGTCCTGCTCCCGGACTGGCACGCGGTACAGCTGTTGTAAGTCGTGAAGAATGTGTTTAAGTATAAATAGTCCTGCCTGGCTGGAGCAAGCAAAACTCTTCCTTCCATTCTGTGTGCACACGGCTCGGAGGCCAGGGTCCTGGGTGTACCAGTTGTGTCTCCACCTCAAATGACTGTCGACAGAACCCTAGTATATAATATTGTCTGTTAGACAGTGCCTTGAGGCCCGCGCTGTGTGTGCTTACTGGAGCCACACAGCAAACATTACCAAATGAACCTGCTTTTAGCCCAGTGCCACATACGGTGGTAATTAAGGAGAACGGCTTTTTGATTTGCAACTCTGTGCTGTTCTGCAGGAAAAACAGAGCTCAGGCCATCTTGTTCCATTTGTTGTGCCCCGCTTAATCTTCTGATTCATAAGGAATTATTACACCCAGCACCTATGGGGAATTTAATTGTTTGGCTCCTACTCCTCTGGCAAGTGTAATTACGGAGGAGGAGGATCTATAGATTAACATTTTTTTAAAAGCTTCATCTAAGAAAAAAATAACTAAAGGGAGGTGGAGTTTTTTGTAAAACCTGGTATTGAATGACACCCAGGTTTGATGCCAGTACTGAGCTTAAGAGAAAATGTCATTGCCTAAGTGGGAGGTCAAACCAGGGACACGGAGCCCAGGACTTTGATCCCATGGTCATTAACTTGAAAACCAAAACACCCTATATATCCAACGAGTACTTGTAGATTACTGAGCTACAGCTTGTATTTATGGATAAAATTATGGAGCAGTTTTGAATGAGATGGGAGTGAACTTTTAGGTCTGCTTCCATTGCTCTTTACTGACGAAGCTTTGTTTTCTCATCGAATAAGAGAACTAAGATTTCAAAGGCAAGAACGATCTGCCATCCCTCCCTCTGTCGATAAGCATACTTACTGCAAGGCAGTTTGTGTCCAATAGACTGAAGAACTAGGGCTGTGGCGAACACAGCAAGGGCCTACCTCTGTTCCTAGGGAGTCTCAGACTCTCAGCCTCTGAGAAAAACAGCACCTGGAACCATGAGAGTCCACATGGCCTGTAGTGGTGCAGCGACAGCTCTCAAAAGCTGGGAACTAAGCACCCTTACCCCTCAGGGTGAGCAGCTCATACATGTGTCGTCCCTTTCCCGGGGTCTCCCCACAGGATTCAGTTCCGGTTGTGCACGTGATACCTGGCCTGATGCCGCCTTCTTTATGGGCTATGTTTTCCTCTTTCAGTCACTCCCTATTGTTCTACAAGTATGTCCTGTATCTGACTCCTTGCCTTAGATATTACTTCTGGGGGAAGCCATGGTGGCAAGTGCCTGTCCTCAAAGACCATGTAACAGACAAGGGATGTGCAACGAGAAAGGGCAAAATGACTAGCTGGGATGGACAGCATCTGCCACTGCACCAGCTTCCTCTCCACAATAGCACAGACGTGCAAACTGACCTTAAGTCACGTGGTGACTTTTAAAGAAAAACAAAACAGACACATCCTTTTTCCTAGGTCACCATGGTCTGATGTCACAGACTAGGAACTTAAATGTCAGACACTGGTTTGCTCACAATTGTAAAGGCTACAAGTCCAAGATTAAGGCACCGTAAGAGTTGGTGTCTGGTGAGGCCTCCCTGGACTATAAACATCTACCAACAATGTGCCATCACATAGCCCTGTCTCTGTGGGGAAGAAAGGAAAAAAGGGGGGCAGGTGTCTCCTCCCTTCTTACGGTGATGCCAGGCCTGTTCTGATGGGGCTTGAAAATGAAATCGCCTCCCAAAGCACGTGTTTTGGATGCTTGGTTCCCAGTTGGTGAAGCCTGTTTTGGGAGGGTCTAGAAATGTAGGTGGTGACTGTCTGGAGAAAGCAGGTCACTGAAGGAAGCACCTGTGAGTTCGAGGCCAGTCTCTCCCTTCTCATTGTTCTGTCTGCCATGGGTTGAAGAGCCTCCGGTACCATACATCCCAGATATATGACGACAGCGGGAACAAGCAATCTTCCCTCCTTTAAATTGCATTTTGGTCACATGATTTGTGGCACGATTGAGCATCCTTTGGATATATACCCAAAAGTAGTATTGTTGAGTCTTGAGGAAGGTTGTTTCCTAATTTCCTGAGAAATCACCAGACTAACATCCAAAGGAGTTGTATTCCCACCAGCTTGCATTCCCACCAGCAATGCAGGAGTGTTCCCTTTTCCCCACAACCTCTCCAGCATAAGCTGTCATGAGTGTTTTGATCTTTGCCATTCTTTCAGGTGTAAGATGGAATCTCAGAGTTGTTTTGATTTGCATTTCTCTGATTACTAAGGATGTTGAGCATTTCCTTAAGTGTCTTTCAGCCATTTTAGATTCCTCTGTTGAGAGTTCTCTGTTTAGGTCTGTACTCCACTTTTTTATTGGTTTATGTGTTCTTTTGATGACCAATTTCTTGAGTTCTCTGTATATTTTGGAGATCAGACCTCTGTCTGATGTTGGGTTAGTGAAAATCTTTTCCCATTCTGTAGACTGTCATTTTGTCCTGTTGATCGTGTCCTTTGCTTTTCAGAAGCTTTTCAGTTTCAGGAGGTCCCATTTATTAATTGATTCTCTCAGTGTCTGTGCTACTGGGGTTATATTTAGGAAGTGATCTCCTGTGCCAATGTGTTCAAGTGTACTTCCCACTTTCTCTTCTATAAAGTTCAGTGTGGCTGGCTTTATGTTGAGGACTTTGATCCATTTGGACTTGAGTTTTGTACATGGTGATAGATATGGGTCTATTTTCATTCTTCTACATGTTGATATCCAGTTACGCCAGCACCATTTATTAAATATGCTTTCTTTTTCTCATTTGATATTTTTTGCTTCTTTGTCAAAAAATCAGGTGATCGTAGATGTGTGGATTAATATCTGGGTCTTCTATTCAGTTCCATTGGTTCTCTTTTCTGTTCTTATGCCAATACCAGGCTGTTTTCAGTACTGTAGCTCTGTAGTAGAATTTGAAGTCAGGGATTGTGATGCCTCCCAAAGTTCTTTTATTGGACAGGATTATTATGCTATCCTGGGTTTTTTGCTTTTCCATATGAAGTTTAGTACCATTCTATGTTCATAGCAGCATTGTTTGTCATAGCCAGAAACTGGAAACAACCTAAATGCCCTTCGACCAAAGAATGGATAAGGAAAATGTGATACATTTACACAATGGAGTACTACACAGCAAAACAAAACAAAACAAAACAAAACAAACAAACAAAAAACGACATCTTGAATTTCACAGGCAAATTGATGGAGCTAGAAAACATATTTTGAGTGAGGTAACCAAGATACAGAACGACAATTATCACATGTATTCATTCATAAGTGGTTTCTTAACATAAAGCAAAGAAAACCAGCCCACAAATCACAATTCCAGAGAACCTAGACAACAATGAGGACCCTGAGAGAGATATACATAGATCTAATCTACATGGGAAGTAGAAAAAGACAAGATCTCCTGAGTAAATTGGGAGCATGGGGACCTTGGAAGAGCGTTGAAGGGGAGTGGAGAGGTAGGGAGGGGAGCAGAGAAAAATGTAGAGCTCAATAAAAATAATCTTAAAATTGTATTTTGATAACAGATATACAAAAGTAACTGACACAGGAACCTGCTTTTATAACCTCATTGAATTTTTTTGGCGGGGGTGGGTGGTAGTGAGACAGGGTTTCTCTGTGTAACTCTGGCTGTCCTGGAACTAGCTCTATAGACCAGGCTGGCCTCAAACTCACAGATCTGTCTACCTCTGCGTCCCCAGTGCTGGGATTAAAAGCATGCACACCACAGCTCGGCCCATAGAACCTTTTTTTTAATGTCTCATTCAGAGCCCAATCTCCAAACACAGTCCCATGGGAAGTTAGAGTTCAGTCTATGACATCATCTAAGGGAAAGATAGTAAGTATAAGCTTGGAATTGCCACACCAGTTAGGAATTTAGACTGGAAATTGCTTAAGTGTCTGATTAGAACAGGAATGGCCATTTAGTAGCTGTTTCCATTATAAAGTTGATTCTACATATTTACTTCTCTGTGTGGGCAATGTACCACAGCTCACAAGTAGGGAAGAGAGGATATTGCTCTGTTTCCACCATGAGGGTCCCAAAGATTGAACTCAGGCCATCAGGATTATCAGCAAGGGCGTTAATCCACTAAGTCATCTCACCAACCTTTCTGATTTTTAATATGGATTTTTAATATGGCAAAATATGACTATATTTGTATGAGTCAAAATGTCTCCCCCCCCACACTTTGGCTGTATAATTTTTCTTCATCATATTGCTATGAATTAAATAAAAACAGTTTCTAGTTTGTTTTCAGATGTTAGCAGCAGACAGTTTTAATCCTTACAGGCATGTTCACAAGCAGAAAATACACAACGAGTCATGGTATCAGCCCTGAGGAGGGCAAAGACGCCTTCGGAGCTGCCATGCCAAGTACCTATGGGCTTCTGAGAACACCCATCTTGTGGGAGAACAAAAAATATGTAAGCTATTAGTTATTAAGCTATTTCCAGAGGCCGCGTCGCTCTTCGCCGAGCGTGCTTGGCTCTCCCTCAAACAGTGCTCAGCACGACCAAATCAGAGAGCTGTATATAGACGACACACACTCACCTCCTCCCCCAAGGACAGTCCGTGTCCTCAGCGTAATTACACGGTACACATAATAGAGGTTTTGTTAACTAGCAGGTCTTTTCTGCAAAGGCTATCAAATATCTGGGACAGCCTAATGCTGTAATTGCATCTACGGACCTGTGTAACATTTAGACAATGGGTTCCAAAGGTCAAGGTAGATATTACATATCCACTGTGTTTCTCTGGTGAGCCTAAAATGCTTAATATTATATGAAATGAAGCTAAGCACAGAACATATGTTTCTCTGTAAGAGACCGAATCTCTTTAGATACTAAAATGCCAAGTTGCTGTTTATTTTGAGTAGAGTTTTTCTTACTTGCTTACTCATGGTTCTACTTTCTGAAATGGCAGAAGGATTTGACTCTCCATAAACTCTAACTTTTAGTCAGCAATGGGCGGTGGAGAAACCTCAGCTCTGTTTTGCCTTTGATATAAAGATCAAATCTCAGTTGATACTAATCAAATACAGATTGCTTTGGTCATATCAAGAACTGACTTCTTTCATTTTAGAGGAGTCTAAGGACCAATCCTTACTTTTACATCTGCAAGTTTTCATCTCGGCTTCATATCCAGTTGTAATCGATCAACTGCCAGGAAATTCAACAGAGTCCTCCCTCCTGGCCAGAGGAATTGAGTCTAATTGCCTGAATTAATTTCCACTTGAGGTCTAATAGTCATAGTCAACAGCTCTCAAACCAAGCTCTTAATTTGAACTCACCAACCCTTTCCCTCCCATAGCATTTTCCATCTTGTTGATGGCAACTGGATCCGTAACTAAACCCAAAAGCCGTCATCACTCACGTTTTCTTCTAGGCCCCCTTATCCCCTCCCTACCAAGCCGCATTGATTCTACGTTCAAATGATATCTAGAATCCAAACTTTTCTTGCCTCCTCAATGATTCACTCCCTAGTTTAAATCAATAAAATATCTTTCCTGGTTTTATTTCTGTTTCCACTCCCCCCCTTCTGTGCAGGGTTGCTAATGGACTGTATTCAAGGATTTGTGAATGCCTGGCAAGCACTAAATTTGATGGACAGTATCCCCACCCCAGACTTTTCTACTGTAATCCCTTTGCTAAATCTATTTTCAGCACAAGAGCCGAAGAAATTCTTTCAAATATTTAATAACAAATAACTCCCTTGCTTCTTGTCTCACTCTGAATAAAATTCAAAGCTGGACATGGGCAGTAAGACTGCATGAAAGGCTCCCAGCCTCCTCTGGCCTGGTCGTGTGTTGTTCACGTTGGTCTCTCTGCTGATCTTCACGCCTACATGGAAAACTCTTATTTAGAACATGGCTATTGCCGTGACATCTGCTATAGTGTGCTTGCTCCAGATTCCCATGTGGTTCACTACCTTACCTCCTTCAAGACTTGGCCCACAACAATGTGACAAGGAAACCTACCCTAACCACTCTGTTTAAAACTGCATCCTCCTCACCTCTCTCCAGACCGACCTATCCTGTGCTTTCTCCTTCTGCACATCCCACATGCTAGACCCTTTATGGTTAAAATTTTTGTTTATGGATTATCTCACTCAGACAAACTGCAAGACCAACAGACAAAAAAGTCTCTTTTTTGCTCACTGTTCTACTTCAAGAACCTGAAAGAGTCTTTTTCCCCCTCTTCCATAACGATCCCTGAGCCTTAGGAGGGGTGTAGTGTGGTGTATATGTTCCATTTAGTGATAACTATTCTGTAAAATCTTGTTTTCTGCACCTTGGACAACTGTAAGTCTTGGTGTTAATCACCAGTTACTGCAAATAGAAACTTCTCAGATGAGAGCTGAGAAGTGCACGGATCCATGGATACAGAGTAAGTCATTAGGAGTAAGTTTAATACCAGGTCCATTTCAGAACAATGAATAGTAATACATTCCTCCACAGACTTACGACCAGTCTTTCTACATGTTCACAACCTAACAATGGTGCCACGTATGGTATTATCTTGCAGAGTTAGATAGAAAATCTAATCGGAAAGTGGTTAGTCATTTCCATGATGCTTGTGCCACGATTACACCAATGGAGTTGCCTTTCCTGTCATTATTGGAATTCACACCGCTCATAGCTGGGTACGGTTGGTGAGTACTTTTCACCCCTGGTGGTGCATATAAAAAAAACCCTTTCATCCCTATGAGAGCTAGCCAGTAGGTATGAAGCTTCCAGGTACGCCACATAGACTTCTCCATGTTCTAGTTAGTTCTCAAATATATGGTGTATTCATCAATCTTAACAGCAAGTACTCTTGGAAGGTAACAAGAGCATTGGCAATGGCCTGCAATGTTTGGCAGTGGGTATTTGACACCTCTTTGGCCAACTACTCCAAAAGCAGTAAACGAGTCCTGGCAATGGGCTTTTTATTTGGTAGTCTCTGGTGCCTAATAGGGGCATTGTTGTCCAGCTATAGGGTAACTCCATTTTTAACTATAGAAAGATGATTGATAGATGGATGGATAGATGATAGAAGATAGATAGATAGATAGATAGATAGATAGATAGATAGATAGATAGATGATAGATAGATGAGACATATAGATACATAGAAATGTTTGAGACTTCTATAGTAACAGGTTTCCATATGTCTTTTTCAAATGTTTAGAATGAGTGTAAGAGCCAGAGGTGGTGGATGACTAAAAGGAAACAGCATCTTCTGGACACAGTTGAGAAATTGCACATACAAACCCACAATTCCTGAAAGAGCACACAAAATACTTGTGCAAGCCCAAGCCAGACCAAATCCAATCATGAGAATGGGAGGTGGGTTCACACTCCCACCTCTGGTCATGAGTTACTGGCAACTGATAGCTGCTCAGAGAGGGAGTGGCAGTTCCCTGGTGAGTCAGTCACACTCTGGTGGAAGACCGCAGTCAAAGACTATGTGAGCAGCACAAAGTGTTCTTGAATGGCTTTAAAAGCGAGGGGGAACGGGGGAGGATAGGTGGATGGGTATGAAGTAGGGGTAGACCTGGGAAGAGTTAGAATGTGAATAAAATCAAAACGCAACCTATAAAACTGTCAAAGAATGAATATATATTTTTAAGAACTTAAAAGAGTGCCCAGGGGGCTGGAGAGATGGCTCAGTGGTTAAGAGCATTGCCTGCTCTTCCAGAGGTCCTGAGTTCAATTCCTGGCAACCACATGGTGGCTCACAACCATCTGTAATGAAGTCTGGTGCCCTCTTCTGGCCTGCAGACATACACACAGACAGAATATTATATACATAATAAATTTTTTTTTTTAAAAAAAAGAGTGCCCAACACAAGAAGACAATTTTGAATGAATGCAATGCCTTTCTTAATTTGTATACAAATAATTATTAGAAATTCATCATCCAAAATGCATCATCAATAAGAAGGGCCTGACTTCAAAACATTAATAACACATGATTAAAAACTCCAACCAAATGAATATTAAATTTTAAAATAGACACTGTTTTATTTAATGTTTTGTCAGGAAAAATTTGTCTAAAATTTTAAAATAGGCAAAAGAGTTAGATTGCCTTTCAGTGAGTTATTTTCCAGTTCTCTGGGGCCAGAGACTAAAGATAGATGCTTTCTTCAGATGCAAATAATGTGTCAGAAGCCCATAAAAACATGGATATTAACTCACTTTGTCTCTAAACCAATGACTCGATAAATCTCCTATCAAATATCTTCCTGCTAATGTAGCATCTTACTGACTCCCTCAGAACTTACCAGATAAATCAAATCTTTACCATGTGCCCACTCTCTGTATCAGTAAAGGTTACATCTTTGCCTTGAGAAAACAATATCAATATGTTCAATGTCTAACCTTTTAGTATATGAGAACTATAGTGAAATAATTCCAGAACTTGGAAAGGAGAGAAATATGATTCTCAGACAGAAATACTACCATGCTCATTTGCACAAACACCCAGTGTGATCAGGTTAGCATTGTTCATCAAGTTACACACTCATCAGAATCCTAACAAAGCACCAGCGAATTTTTTAATCTTTTTTTTATTTTTGAAATAATTCTGAATGGTTCATTTGTTAAAAAAAAAAAAACATTGGAAACCAATGAAAGGCAAGAGTTTTAAGGAAGGACTCGACATACAAATATCAAGAGCTCCTGAAAATCTTCAAATGGAAATATTATACCAAAAAATAAACAGATACAAGTGAGACTAATAGAAACTGACGCATTTTATGTTAGTCAAGGTACTCAGTGTGTGTGTGTGTAATAAAAGATAATTTGTTTATCAGATTGGATTATACAGTCTGAGGCTGGATAATCCCACAATGATTTTCTACAAGCAGGAGAATCAGGAGACAATAGTTGCTTAGTCTAAGAAGGTAGAAATCTCAGAACAATGTGTGCCAACAATACAGCCACTGTCCAAGACTGAAGACTTAGAAGGTCCCTAGAAAGTCAAGGTGTGTTTACACATTGAAAGGTCAAGGGGATAGAATCAAACGACTGTAGTTATTGGCAGCAATGATATAGGCAAGAGCAGCTTCCTGGTACTGGAAGCCCCCCTCTTCCTCTTTCACCATCTAGGCTTCCAAGCTGTGTGTGACCACATTCCTGGTCTTCCTCTCAGATGCTGTCCCACATGTCAGTCACCTCTGGAAATATTCATAGACAAATCCAGAAATACGCTTGACTAATCTCTTGGCCTCTTTAAATTCAATAAAAATTAACCATCACATAGCTGCATAAAGGAATTAACATAAGCTAAAACTAGCAAAATGGCATCTCAACTGTCACCCACATTCAGAGGGCTAGTTCGGTCTTATACTGGTTCCCCATCTGTCAGTCCGGGGTCAGTGAGCTCCCACTAGCTTGAGTCAGCTGTTTCTGTGGGTTTCCCCATCATGGTCTTGGTCCTTTGCTCATAATATCATTCCTTCCTCTCTGACTGGACACCAGGAGTTCGGCCCAGTGCTTAGCTTGAGGATGGTTTTTTCCTAGTTCCATCCATTTGCCTGCAAATTTCAAGATATCATTGTTTTTACCACTGAGTAGTACTCCCTTATGTAAACATACCTCATTTTCCTTATCCATTCTTTGGTTGAAGGGTATCCTGATTGTTCCCAGGTTCTGGCTATTATGAATAATGCTACTATGAAAATAGTTGAGCAAATATCCCTGTGGTGTGAATGTGCATCCTTTGGGTATATTCTCAAAAATGAGTGGTATTGCAGGGCTGAGCTCCCTGAGTCCAGCAAAAGAGAGGGAGGAAAGATTATATGAGCAAAGGGGTCAAGATCAAGATGGGAAAACCCACAGAGACAGCTGACCCAAGCTAGTGGGAACTCATTGACTCCTCTAGGAAGCTGCCAAGATTTACAATCTACTTGCCCTGAAGTTGTTTTATATCTCTGATAACATTGATCTCAAGCTTCTGTTTGAGCCCATTCTGAAATTCTATTATTAATGAAACTAAGAACCCCAAGAAGGGACCCCAATTTCCTTGGTATCATGTGGTAACCATGAAAAAACTCCTCAATTTTTTCTGGGAACAGAATTGCCTGCAACAACCACCTGTCCCTGGTCCCATCTTTGAGCTACTGAAAGTGTTAAATTATTGATAGCCCTGGAATCTGCACTGAAATCTCCCCCAGGATGATACAGAAACACACAGTTAACTCACTGTAGACTAAATTATAGACCTGTACCCAACAGAAGCCATGTAACGTGAATGAGAGACCCTGAATGTCATCAGTCTTGATCACATGACATCACTCTTCCCTAGGAAGAGCATGAGCAATGGGGGGGGGGGGGGATTCAGGGACAACAATAACAAAACATAAAAGGAGGAAAGTAGCTAAAAATGCTTCTAAATGTTTTCCAAGACAGAAAGAACAATGCTCACAGATCTTTAAGTACATGACTCTACCGACAGACCCATGCGAGGATAGTTCAAGCTGCCTTCCTGCTACCCCTAAACACCATACAACTTAATTTTATTTGCTTGATAACTGGCCTACCAAGCAACTCTTCAAACACATCTTTGGTTCGTACTAATTTTGCCTATAACAAAAGACTAGTAAATTTTAAAGAAAAGGGGGAAGAAGATCTCCGTTACATCTCACGCTAAACGTGAAAAGGAACACAACTAAGTTCACTCAAATGACACAACTTTTTTCTTGCTATTCATTTCTCTGTGCTTACTTCATTTTTTCACTGATGTCCCAATCAAAATCCAGGTCTAAAAAATTCCTTCTTATAGTTTTATTGCCAATCTTGTTTTTTTTTTCCAAAATAGTAAATCCAAAATAGTGATGCTTCTGTTTCTATTTAAAAAAATGAAAACCTATGAAATTAACAGAAGTTTTAGAACACTATCCTTCAAATGTGCTTTATTTTTAATTGTATCACCATGAAAAAAAAAGTGTAGGTAGTATTTTAGAGGCTCTCTTCTCATGGGCTATGACAAACCATAAAACAAGTGGGATTTTATGATATGGTCTTCATTCCGTCACCCACTCTTAAGCTAGAACATCTGCTATTAAATTTGTTCAGTTTTTAGAGTTGGCCTTCCAGAACAGCTTGCCACGTTTAGCCACCCATGTGGCTACTTACAGTTCCAACATTGAAGTTTGAGCGTGATTTTAAGGTTTATCATTTAACTCAACAAAACGTCCATCTTCAATGATTTCTTGATCCACTACATCAAATACCTAGAGGTTTTAGTAGATGAAGAATAGGATGCTTGATAATCCAATCTGAAAAGATGAGGGAAGGGGGACCGTTCTCAGTATACCTGATCTTCGCTTTTCCATCTAAATATCCACAAAGGAAGCCCATGCTGAAGGAAGGAATCCGGGGACGGCGCTCTCCTTATTTTGTCTTGGGTTGCCCACTAGCTTCAGCTAGGTCATTTTTGCTGCCATTTCAGCAAGAATTCAAGAGAAAGAGAAAGGATGGACACTCAAACAGAATGACGAAACTACAGTACAAAGATAATGCTACACACCAGCGAACCGGAAGGCTGTGTGTCGTTAGCTGTAAGAAAGAATGAGCCCAGTAATCCACACATTTGAGGTGTTCTCTGAAAAGACCGAAATCCAGGGAACCCATTTACTGTCAGTGTGATTCTACATTCCAAAAGAAAGCCAGACTTACATTATAAAGCAGTAATTAGACCTCATGGAAAGGAAAGGAGAGGGAATGGGAGGGGCAGCAAAATCCCACATGTGATGAAGATGAGCCAATCAGAAAGCTGGCTAAGATCTCCATTTCCCTCCCCTGGACTTTCCCACCATGGACACTGCCCACGTTCTCGCCCCAGCAAAGGCCTGAGGAATAGGGACAACTGGCTGTATGCGGACTTCAGGTGCAAAACAATCTTCTGCTTTTCCCAGAGGGAAAGAAACCAAGCGTGTGAAGGGCCCCAATCCTTATGATGATCTTCCACAAACTTCAGCTAAAACTTTAAATCTCATCACACATTTATTGAAGAAAATTACTTCTTATAATTATTTTCTTATTATAATAAAGGTGCTTTGGGAATGTTATTTATGAAATCTCTCTCTCTCTCTCTCTCTCTCTCTCTCTCTCTCTCTCTCTCTCTCTCTCTCTCTCTCTCTTTNTCTCTCTCTCTCTCTCTCTCTCTCTCTCTCTCTCTCTCTCTCTCTCTCTCTCTCTCTCTCTCTTGTCCTAACCCAGCAAGCAAAACACGTTCCGTTTATTTTTAAATGAAGTGAAAATTAGCCAGGTGTGTTAGATAAGCTTTCTATACACAGGTCTAAATATTGACAGAGAGAGCTGTGTCACTGGAAAAATCATCAACCTAACGATTATCACGTTAGCTTGGTAAGTGGGAAAAGATGCAAAACTTCCAAATGTGTCGATACAGATTACTTCATTTCCACCAGCTCTCAGCTGTACTGTGAACGCCAGCTCTTTAAGGCACACTGAGCATGAAAGGCAGCTTGATACTCTGTCTTTGAGCATGGGAAAAGATCACAGGTCCTGGGGAAGTCAGACCTAGCACCGAGGAGATGGGGAAGATGCAGACGGAGACAGAGGTGCTTTTCTCGATTGTTTTCCTCATAAAGTGCATTTAGACTCCGATTTCTTTGGGGTACATGACTGATTCCCACAGTTCTCATCAATCCCAACACTCCCACCATTTCAGAAAACAGCGGGGAAGCCTACCAGATCACATCACATTGTTGTATATGCGGTTCTGTGAAAGCACAGCATCTCGGTATTAATTTAATGGCTTTCTTTTCACTCTTTAGATATTGATGAGCTGTACTTGAAGGTAAGAAAAAATGCTACTAATTGTTCACTGTTAAGAACCAAGTATATCATGAGCAAGGGAGTCGAGATCATGATAGAGAAATCTACAGACAGCTGAACCAAGCTCGTGGAAATTCATGAACTCGAGACCAACAGCTGTGGAGCATCCATGGGACCAAACTAAGCCCTCCATATGTAGGAGACAGTAGTGAAGCTTATACTATCTGAGGGGCCCCTGGCAGTAGAACCAGGATCTGTCCCTAAGCATAAGCTAGCTTGTTTGATCCCATTCCCTACGGGATGCCATGCTCAGCCTTAATGCAGGAGGAAAGGGCTTGGTCCTCCCCAACTTAATGTGCCATACATTGTTGACTCCTCATTGGAGCCCTTACCCATTGGAAGGAGTGGATGGGGGTGGGCTCAGGGAAAGGAGAAGGGACGAGAGAAGGGGTGGGAGGAAGAACAGTTGTTGGAATGTAAAATGAAATTTAAAAAATAAATTAATTAAAAATAAATAAAAAAGAAGTATATCTAAAAGAAAATTCTAGAAATTTAAAAAAAAAACAGTCTTTTTATCACCGGGTAGTGGTGATAAACCAGGGTAGTCCTGCAGCTGCCAGAGCATTTCCGCCCATCATGTAGCTTCTGTTGAGGTTCAAGAAACACTGCCCACACTACCGTACCTCGACATCTGTAGAAATAGAAGGTGCAAAGGGGTCTGATTTTAACCCTCCCTTCCACCCTAAAGTAGGTGGGGTGGTTTGTCACCTTGACAGAATGGAAAAATCACATAGAAGATAAACCTCTGAGTATGTCTATGAGGAAGTGTCTAGGATGAATTGCTTGAGATGGGAAGACCCACCCTAATTATGGATGGCACTATTCCATGGGCTGAACCAAAAAAAAAAAAAAAAAAAAGCCAAAAAGTAGCATTCATCCTTATCAGCTTCCTGACCATGGATCCAGGGTAACCCTCTGCCATGCTTTCCCTGACATAATGCCTTGTTCCCTCTGTGAACCAGAAAAAAAAAATTAAATTAAATTAAAAAAAAAACCTTCCTGCTTTAGATTGATGTTTTCATGAATTTTGTCATAGGAATAAGGAAAGTTACTAAAACTAATTTGGGAATCTGACCGTTCTCTTCATCAGACCTTCACACACCCTCAGGAGGAAAAAAGAGGGTGCTGAGACAGAGAATTTCACAAGCAAGCCACGGATAAACTGCTCCACCCCGGTTTATTATCATTTGACTATGCCAATTATACAACCATTTAAACCATATTTTTTCATAACTACCCACTTCTCCATTGTCCTTACCATAGAAATGTAGAGCTTTCCTGGCTCTTTGGGTCTTAAGATTCTGTCACATAAAACCTACACTGAGCGAAATCCAATATGCTTTTTCCTTGCTAATCCATCTTTTGTTTGGGGGCCTCAACTATAAAACTAGCAACAGTAAAGAAAACTCACGTTTTCCCTCTAATATCCTCAGTGACACGATGCGGCCATTTTTACTTCTCCTTTTTCTCACACCTTTCTTCTTCCTCTGCACACCTTGGATCATCCTGGACCTCTGCTCTGCTTCTTGCTTTTTGTCTGTGTTTCTGTTGCTAAATACTGCTCCCCCTGATTCCGCCCAACTTCTAGAAGCTAGTCTTCCAAAGTCTATAGGAACCTACAGGTGTTTCCTGGTGTCTAAAAGGCCCTCTGCGTCGCAGTCTTCACTGAGTTTTTCCCACCTGGGATCTTGGCATGCATATGTACAAAAGGGGGTTGCAGGTGTGTGCATACCACTTTTTGAATTTCCATTTGGTTCAGCTTCATATTTGCCTATCCTAGTGGTTGTTGGAGTTCAGCAAAATTACACTCCCAATGGCTGTTTGATTTCATGTTCTGAGGCCCCTGTGGCTGCTTCAGATTCAAGACCTGTGGCCCTGTCTTGGTCCTGTCTACCCCACAGAGGACACAGCTTTTTGAAAAAATCTCCTTATTTATCCAGTAAATGCATCAAAGAAAGCACACAATTGCCTTTACTTTCCTTACTGAAATTCCAATAGTCAGACGATCAGGCTGGTATTAGAAAGACTGAGGTCTGTCAACATGTTTCAGTTCCAGTCGGGTCTGCCAAAGCGCATTATTCACAAGCCGCTGTCCGTTCTGTGAGCTTTTTTCCTAGGATGCTGTACATTCTCTGAGTCCACTGAAGTTCCCTAAAAACTGTTTACAGTCTCCCTAAAATTTGTCTGTACTCCCCAGTCTTCGGCTACTCTTCAGAAAGGGGCCCATGAGCTTCTGAATCATGCTGCACTGGTGGGCGATTTAAACTCCGTGGCGCCCTCTGAGCGTGGTAATAAGCATGGGAAGGTTTCTTTCTGTGAATCTCTGCCATCCGTTCATTCTGGTGACCTTTAAGAATGCAGAGAAGGGATTTTCTTCTCCCAGTACATGTTGTTCATGTGGCATTACTTTGATCACCGTGTCTCTCCACCTTCCTTGTTTATCTGTCTCTGAAGGGTCACAACTGCTTCATCAGGAATCTAACAAAGCCGGGGAGTTTCCATCCTACGAGCTCTTTATTAGCAGCGGCTGTGTATTCCTGTCCACACGAGACCACGGCACACACTCTGTTAGATACTGCATCTTATTCCTCTCACTTCCCGAATGTACAAGTCTTTATGCTTTCTTCTTGGCTTGGGCCTTCCAATTTGGCTATACCCTCAACCACTGCCACAGCCTCAAGCCTTAAGACTGAAGCTTCCATTTCTGGCGCCAGCCTATTGTGGATGAGAATTTCACACTTTCAAATGTGTGCTGATCCTCTCCACCTAAGTACCTTTTCTAGCAACTCAAGTCTTGTATGTCTAAATGAATGCAACAGCAGCCCACTTCTCCTGGGAACGATTACTTACAGAACTCACAGGCACACACATCTAAATTCTGTATGTGCTACCATGAACTCCTGGCATCATTCCCCAAGACTATTCCTCACGTCCCATAAACTCCTTACTCAGAGGTCAGTTTTTCCACTCTGATAGCCTTCCATCCTTTTGCCACCACACAAGATCAAGCATTTGTTTAATTTGCCCGAACCAGCGGTCCTTGTGTGAACTGACAGTGTAGAGTTAACCTGTGGACTCCTTAGTACCACTGACTCAGGCCCCACCTCAGACTCACTGAAGCTGAGACTGCAGATGAAGCCAGAAAGATGACTCCTAGCGAGACCTCCAGATAATTCTGATGTAAGCTAAACTTTGAGAACCTGAATTGTTACAGGTAACTATTTACTGGTAACTTTGAGCTGGCTTTCCTATCTCCAGTCTCTACCCACTTCCGTACCCGCTATGAATTACTTCTCTAAACCATTTGACCTGTGATCAAATGAAACCAATTTCTTCGTCATGACATCTGAAGGGCATATACTCAAAAAGCCAGAAGTGGGAAGTAACTTCCTCAGGACCCCAACAATAACACACTCTGCCCTCTTTACCCAGGATTAGAAGTGCAGAAGTTTCTAGACTCTTACCACTCTTATTCATAAACTGCATCTTGTCCCAGGCAATCAGACAAGGAAAGCACCTAGGAGATGAATCCATACACTGTCTCCATTCACAGTCAACATGACCAAAACGGAACTCATTGCTGTCACAAAATATCTGACATTAATTTAGAGAAGCAGGGTTTGTCTTTGCTTGCAGTTTAGGAGGGGGCTGGCAGGGCAGGCAGGGCTGTTGGAGCACGAGGCAACTGGGAACATTGAATCAGCAGTTGGGAAGTGGGAGGAAGGGGTTGCTGATGCTCATCTTATTTTCTTTCTCTCCTCCCCACCCCCTTCTTAAATGTTTAAGTCTGAGACCCCAAGTCATAGGATGGTCTTGACTGCGGTCAGAGTGCATCCTCACTCCTCACCGAAACAGACATCCCCAGAGGTGTGTCTTCCGGGGGACTCCAAACCCAGCATCCCCAGAGGTGTGTCTCCCGGGGGATTCCAAACCCAGCATCCCCAGAGGTGTGTCTCCTGGGGGATTCCAAACCCAGCATCCCCAGAGATGTGTCAACCCAACATCCCCAGAGGTGTGTCTCCCAAGTGATTCCAAACCCAGTCAAGTTGAAAAGGATCTAGACTGTCCATCACAGTAGTGCAACATCTGACCCTACTAAAACTAAAAAAAAAAAAAAAAAAAAAAAAAACTTGACAATGTCACAGACCATAAGACCAATGTTCAAAAGTCAAGTGTTTTATTTCTATGTAACAGGAACAAATAATCCAAAACAGAATTATATAAAGATCTCATAATTAATAAGATAATATTTAAGGACAAATTTAACAGCAGTATATTTCTCCTTTGAAAACTATAAATAAGTCTGAGAGAAGTTAAAGAGCTAAATAAATGGAATTATATTTCCTGTTCATGAAGTAGAAGCTTCTACATTACTGAGATAGAAACTTTTTACACCTTTTTATATTAAAAATAGATTCTTTTCTCATAAAATATTCCTTAATTATAATTTCCCGTTCCTTTACTCCTTCCTGTTCCTCCACACCTGCCTTCTCCAGATCTACTCCCTTTCTGTCTCTTATTAGAAAACAACAGGCTTCTAAGGGATAACAGCCAAACATGACAAAATAAAATATAATATTTTTTAAATTATCATATTGAAGTTGGACACTGCAACCCAAAAGGAAGAAAAGAATCCCAAGAATTGGCACAAGAGCCAGAGACCCACTCATTCTCACAGTCAGGAGTCCCTTAAAAATACTAGGCTAGGGGCTGGAGAGATGGCTCAGTGGTTAAGAGCATTGCTTGCTCTTCCGAAGGTCCTGAGTTCAATTCCCAGCAACCACATGATGGCTCACAATCATCTGTAATGAGGTCTGGTGCCCTCTTCTGGCCTGCAGGCATCACACAGACAGAACATCGTATACATAATAAATAAATATTTAAAAAAAATACTAGGCTAATAGCTATCATATATACTCAAGGACCTGGTGTAGACCCATGTGGGCCCTTTGCTTTCTGCTTCGATCTCCGTGAGCTCATATGCACCTTGCTTAGTTGATTGAGAGGCCTTGTTCTCAAGGTGTCCTCCACCCCTCTGACTCTTAGACTCTTCCCCCTCCCTCTTTCACAAGGTTCCCTGAACTCTAGGGGAGGGATTTGATGGAGACCTCCAATTTAGACTCTCTCTCCACATAAAGTCTGGCTGTGGGTCTCTGCATCTGTTCCCATCTGCTGCCAGAGGAAGCCTCTCTGATGATGACTGGATAAGGCACTGATCCGCAATTTTCTTAAATGTCACGGATTTGTAACAGTTCAGATAAAAATGCAACATGATCTTAAGATGAAAAAGAAACTCAAAGGACATAGATGAGCACAAATAACTTTTTAAGAGAACAAATTGAAATAACTTCTACTATGCAGTTCAGAACTTAATACAAAGCTGTGAAATGAAGGCAGTTCAGGGGTTGCAAAGGTAGAAAGAAAGCTAGGAAGTGGTTTAGGACTAGAGATACGTTCACACACATGCCTTACAGATACAGCCACATACTTACAGATTTGTCCACATGCCTACAGATACAGCTACATATTTACAGATACAGTCATATGCTTACAGATACAGCCACACACAGATACGTCCACAT
The DNA here is from genome assembly GCF_014885135.2 of Alexandromys fortis. NCBI lineage: Eukaryota > Metazoa > Chordata > Mammalia > Rodentia > Cricetidae > Alexandromys > Alexandromys fortis. The sequence goes on along the minus strand of NW_026067913.1, from coordinate 10,115,480 downwards.
GCCTACAGATACAGCTACATACTTACAGATACAGTCATATGCTTACAGATACAGCCACATACTTACAGATACGTCCACATGCTTACAGCCGACAAATCACTAGGAGCATTAGGAAATTTTTTACTTCTGAAAAATTTTACATAAGCTAAGTAGTGAGGGCACACTCCTTTGATCCCAGCACTTGGGAGGCAGAGACAGGTTTATCTGTAGTTCCAGGCCAGCCTGGTCTACAAAAATAGTTCCAGAACAGTCAAGACTGTTACACAGAGAAACTGTGTCTCAATAAACAATCAAATATATATGCCTCACAATTACAAATATTAATGGGGTATTGCAATATTTTGATAACTGTACTGTGTAATGCTAAATCAGGTTAAATATATGTGTCTCTTCAAATATTTATCAGTTTTTTTTGCGGTTGAAACTTGCAAAACCTTTTCTTCCAGTTTGTGGAAACATATCGACTATTATTACTATCTATACCTGAGCAGAACTTCCTTCTGCCAACTGTAACTTAGTATTCAGGGCTCAGCGCCTCCCCATGCCCTTTCTTCACTTCACTTGCCCTCTGGTAAGCGCTATTTTACTCTCAAAGGCTATGAGGCCACTCCCCCAAATCCCACATATCACTGAGATCATGTGACACTTGTTTTTCTGCCCCTAGCTGATTTTGTTGGACATATAATCTCCAGTTCTATCCCTGATGTTGCAAATGGCAGGCTTTAATTCTTCTCAAGACTGCATAATATTCCATTGTAACAGTGTTCCCCTTTTTTTATCCATTCATCATTTAATAAACATTTAAGCTGTTTCCATTATGAACAGTACTACAATGAACATGAGAATTTAGATGGCTCTTCAACGTACTGATATCATTTTCTTTAATATGTGCCGCAAATTAGGATTGCTGAACCATATGGTTTAATCTTTGCTTAATTCCTTAAGAAAATTCCATTGTTTTTTTTCATAATGACAGTATTAATTTATATTCCACCATTAATGTTCAGGGATCCCCTTCTCCCCATATCCTACCCCAAAACTTTTTTCTGTATTTGTGTGATTCAGGGTTACCTAAAAAAATAGAGCCTATATAAAATTCCAAAAGGGAATCTACCAGGTTGGCCTACACAGCCCCACCACATCTTCCAGCTCCTCTGTTCAAACAGATTAGAGGCTTCAGAAGAAAGTGGGGGAAATAGGGTGCAACACCAGTGGGAGGCAGAAAGCCTCAAGGTTCCCTGGAGGATCAGTGCAGTGAGTCACATTCAAAACTGAAGGAACTGGAATAAGGGTCACTGTCAGTGATCGTAACGTGGGGAAGGACCCATTTAAGAAGAATGAACTCCATGTGGGTATAGGAAAGCTATTCTGTTGCTTTTTCTTCTCTTCTCCCGGTGATAAAGCTTACTGGATGATGTCCCCTGCCCTGCCTTGGTCACTGCCTTCACTTACATTGTGTTATGCATGCCCCAGTAGGGTTTTCATTCTTGGCTCATCAGGATATTTGGTGGCCACTGGTCTGGCAGCTCAATTTCTGGCACAGGAGGAAGAGCCTATGTACAGCTTCGAAATATGACCAAAGCATAGTATTTCAACCATTAGGAGACACAGCTGCCGAGACACAACCCTGGGATTTCCTGGTTAACTCAAATTTAACTCCTTGCCTAAGCAGCTGCTCAGGATCCACCTATCCACAAAAGAAGTGGCGCCACACAACACCCTCTTCTTTCCAGTCTGTGCATGCCAACTACTTACTCTAGCCAATTACAGGGTAGAAAAGCTCTGTGCATGTCATATGTCTGAAAATAGAGGACTTGTGGCTGGCATGTGTGTGTGTGTGTGGTGTTCTTATAACTCAACAAGAAGGAGAGAGAGAGAGAGAGAGAGAGAGAGAGAGAGAGAGAGAGAGAGAGAGAGGGATTGTCTATTTATTAGTCCTTAGGGAAATCATCTAAAACCACAGTGAATAGCAAGCATAACCACACACTAAAATTGCCAAGGTGACAATCTTAGATAATGACAAGGATGCTGAGAAATTGCCACGCTCCAACATCACCAGTAAGATTGTGAAGTGGTACAGTCAATTGGAATGAAGAGTTTGGCAGTTCCTTAAGAGGTAAAATCTAGGATTACCATATGCGCTAGCAATACTACTTCAAGACATATATCCTCCCAAATGAAAACAGACACAAAAAAATTGTGCATCAATATTCATAGTGGTGTTATTTGTAACAGCCAAAAACTGTAAGCAATCTAAGTGGCCATAAATTGATTAATCAAAAAAAAATGTAGAAGTCCATGAAATGAAATACTATTAAGCAATAAAAGGACTGAACTTCAAACACGTGCTACCTTCTACTTGGCTAAACACTGAAAACGGGCCATTTTTTAAGAATCCCCATGCAAAACACTACATATTATGTGGCTCTGCTTGTGTGAAACTCCATAAGAGGCCAATTTACAGAGGTGGGAAGCAGATACATTTTCCCCTAGGGCTGAGAGGGATGAGGGCGACTACAAAAGAGCATCGGGAAACGTTTTAGGGTTAGAAATATGCACTAGGATTGAGCATGGTAAAGCTTACTCAAACTTCTATTTGCTCCAAATTATTGAATTATACAATGTGATAGCTTGTTTTAATGGCAACTTGGCCACCAATCAGAATCACCTGAGGAGGGACCCTCACCTGGTAATTGTTCCAATTGCCTTAACTGATATGGGAAGGCCCATCCATGTGCGATGGCACCATTTGGTAGCAGCCCAGGTTGAAGAAATTTTGTACAAGATGGGACAGAATAAATCCACTTTTGCTGTGATGGTGATCTACTTTGTTGTTGTTGATGGTGATGACGACGATGACGATGACAATGATGATGGTAATGATGACAATCAATGACGATGATGACAATGTTGATGATAACAATGATGATGATGACGATGACAACGATGATGGTAATGAGGATGATCAATGTCGATGATGATGACAGTGGTGATGATAACAATGACAATGGTGATGATAACAATGATGATGATGACCACGATAATGATGCCAATGATGATGACAATGACAATGATGAGGGTGACGACAATGATGATGGTGACTTTCACTGACATCAGAACCAGCCTTTCCAGGTTTCCATGATTGACTCAGGACCAGCAGCTCTCCAGTCTTCTACATTTTTGGCAACAGAATGGAACAGCTAAGGCACACAGCCTCATGGACCATGCAACTATCAGTTTCCTAGCCTCTTGGCTATGAGACAACAGTTGTTACTATTGTGATGTAAATTGATTTAATAAAGTCTTAATATAGTCATTCTATTGACTCTATTCCTCTGGAGAATTCTGACTGGTGCACACAATTACAATGGGTAACTCTTATGTTATATAAATTCTATCTCAATGATACTGCCTTAAGACATGGTTTCACTGTTATGTCGTGGTGCTAGACCAAACCTATGGGTTCAAGATACTCCTCAGCAGCTATGACTACAGTTATGCGCTACCTCTTACAGCTTAGAGTTACTTTAAAACAAATAAAAACAGCAGCTACATAAACCATGCAGCACAAGGTCTATTCAGCTATTCTACAATAGTATAAAAATCATGTATTTCATCAATATTGAATAAATATGGGTAGAAAATCCATTTTTCCAAGAATTAGCTCATGATAACACTTTACTAGGGCCACCGATGCCCAGTTATGTTACTGTTTACCCACTTATGAGGCAAGTTAGTCAGATTCACAGCTGTTCATTTCTGCGTAATGTATCTGCACTAAGGAATGCCCAGGTAAGTGGTAAGACATTCTTTCTGGGTGTTCTCAGAGGAAGTCAGTATTTGAATCAGTGGACTTAGCACTGAAGATTCCACAGCATCACACAAAGGTATCATCCCATCCATTGAGACTGGGACTGAAACAAAATTTAAAAAAATAGAAACACAGAGTATTCACACTCTGTTTTGAGCTGGGAAAAGTCTCTTCCATCCACAGACATCAGTGATCATGTTTCTTGTTTTGATATATCATGAAGTCCCGGGCCTTTGAGCTTAAATTGGAACCACACTATCGGTTTCCCTGGGCCTTGCCCAGTTTCGGGACTTTTCAGCCTTGTTGTTTAGTGAGGCAATCTTTCTGTCTATGTTGGTACATTCTGACATTCTGTTGCTTCTGTTTCCCTAGAAAAACCAGTCTAAGGGATGCTACAATGGCCTCTCATCACGTGGTAGCTTTCTTCCATTCAGTGTTTTACTCATGGTCAGTTAAAATTTTTACTATGATCATTTGGAATGCATACCTTTTTAGAAGCTCTGTTTCTTTTGGGTAACTTTCCCAGGACAATCATCTCTAATTTCTGCATTTTTGTACCCTGCTATCTGTTCTCTTTTTTCTCTCCTACTACCCTTTTTCTCTTATATTCAGTTTAGATTTTCTGGCAAAGATGCTAGAAATTACCAATATCTCAAGGTTACAATAAATAAAACTATGCCTTTGTATGCCCTCTGCCCATTGTATTACATGCCATTATGTCTCTGAAGAACCGAGACCAAAGGCAATGGGTTCTGACAGAATACATGTTTTTAAAGCAGCAAGCATGTGAAATGTTCTCTACATGGCTGTGACCCAGTAAAGTCAAGAATGGTTTCTGTCTACCAAGCCAACCAGAAGCCCTGGGAACTGCTAGCCATTCTAAATTTGCCTTGTTTCTAATAGCTTATCATGCATAGGTTGTGCTTTCCTACTCATTCTGAGCTGTATGGTTAGCTGTAATTGACAAAGGAGTGCCAGTGGCTCAGAATAATATCTAGAGAGCATGGCAGAAAGAACCCAGAGAAAATGGTGACCTGCCTTTTGCTTCTACCTCCCATATATTTCCACCCAGTTTTGTCATTCCTCACCCTCAAATCCCTTCTCCTTCCTCAGCAGGTAAGTATTTGGTTTACCCAATTTGAAAACAAGGGCTGATGCTAGCCAGAAGCCAGCTGCAAGTTGTGTTGTATCTGTATCCACACTATTGCCTTGTGTATAACTGCAAAGTCTTACCAGATCTAGCAATCAAAAGAGAACTTTAAATTCAAGATGGAAAAGTTAGGATATTTCTATATCAGCTTAAACAATACTCATGCCACTAGTAGGGAGTATTGTGACTGACTGGTGAGATTGTAACTATCTTATTAGTTCTTAGTCTGGAGTGGCCATTTTGAATGAAGGACAACGAGTTGAAGCTTCTGGGAAATCCCTAAGAAGAGATTGCAGTTCACTGTACCCTGGAGGCTATTGTCGGGGTAGGAAACTTAGCATTGTGACAAGAAGAGATTGCAGTTCACTGTACCCTGGAGGCTATTGTCGGGGTAGGAAACTTAGCATTGTGACAACTTCTTTGGGATACAAAGGTGAACAGTCACAAACGTTCTATACAGGACCAAACTTTTTCTAAAATTTATTTTTATTGTTTTCAATTATGTGTCTATGTGTTAGTGTGTGTGTGTGTGTGTGTGTGTGTGTGTGTGTGTGAGTACACATGCTTACAGGGGTCAGGTGTATGGGATTCTTTCAATGAGTCAGTTGCAGGCAATTGTGAGCCACCCAGTATGGGTGCTGGGAACCAAACTTAGAGCAGTATGTGCTCTTAGCCTCTCCGCCATCTTTCCACAGATCAAACTTCAGTCACACTCCTTTGAGCCCTGTGGGAGAATTGTCTGTATTCTGTCAATCATGTTATAAATAAACTCTGATTGGCCAGGCAGAAAGTATAGGCGGGAAAACCAGACAGGAAGTAGAAATGATGTAATGAGAACAGGAAAATTCTGGGAAGGAGGAAATTGATTCCTCCCACTCCTGCCCAGACCACCAAAGCAGCAGGATGTGACCTGCCCAGCTGGAAAATGGTACTGAGCCACATGGCTAACATAGATCAGAAAAATGGGTTAATCAAGATGTGAGAGTTAGCCAGTGAGAGGCTAGAGCTAATGGGCCAATCAGCTTTATAACTTACAGAGATCTTTGTGTGATTTTCTTTGGGGCAAAACAGTTGTGGGGGACCTGGTGGGAGGACAGAAAATCCCAACAAGAAGCAGGCCAGCCCCTCAGTGTGTACCAGGCGGGACAGAAAAGAACAAACAAGTAGGCCTGGCCCTCCATGTTACAGAGCCCTCTCCTGTTCTCAATCTTGGCCTTCAGTTCTAATCCCTGTAGAATTTGTTTTAGCCAGACTCTTCCATCTGTAATATCTGATCAATTTTGATATCTGACCAAATGTCCCTCCTTCCTTCAGATAATATCTTATCACTCTGACCTGCCTTCACCAAGAATCCACCAGATCAGCCTAGCAAAGAGTTCCTTCACCTCATAGCAAGTATTTACCCACCTGCTACCACCACCCTGCTTCTTGATAAGAAATCCTCACTGGTTTCTCAGGAAATTCAGGATCAACCTACCCCTGGACCCAGCAATACCACTCTTGGGAATATACGCAAAAGAGGCCCTATCATACAACAAAAGTATATGCTCAACTATGTTCATAGCAGCATTGTTTGTAATAGCCAGGACCTGGAAACAACCTAGATGCCCTTCAATGGAAGAATGGATGAAGAAAGTATGGAATATATACATATTAGAGTACTACTCAGCAGTAAAAAATAATGACTTCTTGAATTTTGCATACAAATGGATGGAAATAGAAAACACTATCTTGAGTGAGGTAAGCCAGACCCAAAAAGAGGAACATGGGATGTACTCACTCATATTTGGTTTCTAGCCATAAATAAAGGACATTGAGCCTATAATTCGGGTTCTTAGAGAAGCTAAATAAGAAGGAGAACCCAAAGAAAAACATATAGGCATCCTCCTGAATATTAACCTTCATCAGGCGATGAAAGGAGACAGAGACAGAGACCCACATTGGAGCACCGGACTGACATCTCAAGGTCCAAATCAGGAGCAGAAGGAGAGAGAGCACGAGCAAGGAACTCAGGACCGCAAGGGGTGCACCCACACACTGAGACAATGGGGATGTTCTATTGGGAACTCACCAAGGCCAGCTGGCCTGGGATAAAACCGACTCGCTGAACACAGTGGACAATGAGGACTACTGAGAACTCAAGAACAATGGCAATGGGTTTTTGATCCTACTGCACATACTGGCTTTGTGGGAGCCTAGGCAGTTTGGATGCTCACCTTACTAGACCTGGATGGAGGTGGGTGGTCCTTGGACTTCCCACAGGGCAGGGACCCTGGTTGATCTTTGGGCTGACGAGGGAGGGGGACTTGTTTAGGGGAGGGGGAGGGAAATGGGAGGCGGTGGCAGGGAAGAGACAGAAATCTTCAATAAATAGATAGATAGATAGATAGATAGATAGATAGATAGATAGATAGATAGATAAAGAAATCCTCACTTTTCATTGGTAAATTCAGCATCAAACCTACTCTACTCTGAGGGCTTTTTCCTCTGCTGACATAGTTTCTGATTAAGGTCTGCCTTCATTTCTTTCATCTCTGGTTTTCTGTGGCATCAGCCTTCATAAGGAACCAGTAGTGAGGACAGCAATGTGGGAGAATGAAGGAGAACTGGAGACCCAGTAGCCTTTCTGAGCTCTGATTGAACAGTAACTAATGTATTGCCATGGGCTCTCTGGTTTTGGTAACAGGCTATCCATTTTATGTGTTAGCACAGTAATCATCTGTGATTGTTGAGCCTAGGTTTCATTGGATGGATGAAATATCATTTCATTTATTTTAATATTATAGCCTCTTTCCTGCCCCCAATCTTTCCCCAAACTAGAAACTGTCTCTACAACTGCTCTGAAATCAAGAGAAAACAAGACAGCATATCTTGTTAGCAGTCCAAGTCTTGAGTTGACACCTCTGTGGGAAACCGCCACTGATCTTGGCCAGCGAGGTGCTAGAGAAGATGCCCCTCCCTCCCATCAGAATAGCACAGAGCCCTTGAAGACTGTGCTAAATGCCTTACCTTTGCAGATCATTTTTAACTTGCTACAGTACTTTCAAATCCATTAGCTAATTGTAATCTTCAAAACAGTGTGCTAAGGTAGGCATTACCCCCATTTGACAAATGACAAGTGCAGAGTGTATGGAGAAGGTGAAAACAGTGGCTTAAAATAACTCGACTCACTGTACTATGAAACCTCGGTAGCCAGGATCTGCTTTCCCAGAAGAGCCAGTCTACTGATGACCCTGTTGCAAAGCTGATGTGGGATTCCCCTCTGCATGCTGTGAATATGTTTTATTACCATTGGTTAATAAAGAAGCTGTTTCAGCCAATGGCTTAGCAGAGTAAATATATATATATATATATATATATATATAGAGAGAGAGAGAGAGAGAGAGAGAGAGAGAGAGAGAGAGAGAGAGAGAGAGAGAGAGAGAAGGCAGAGTCAAGGAGATGCCATATAGCTTCCAAAGGAAAAATACATCAGATCCTTGCCAGTAAGCCATAGTCTTGTGCTGATACACAGATTAATAGAGATGGGTTAATTTAAGTTATAAGAGTTAGTTAATAAGGAGCCTGAGCTAATAGGCCAAGCAATGTTGTAATTAATATAGTTTCTGTGTGATTATTCGGGTCTGGGCAGCCGGGAATGATGAGCAGTCTCCATTTACGCAAAGCTCAGGCTTTTCCTAAAACTGGCAGGACCAGAGTTGGGCAGTGTTCAGCTACACCTCAAGTACACACTTACTTGCTTAGCCTCAACTGCAGCCAGCTTCTCTTTCAGTCCTTGAACATTTCATTCTTTCTCAGAACTTTTCTTCCATTCAGTAAAACCATGATCAAGAACAGAAATCGTGTGGGGTCTTAAAGCCAAAAAAAGCACCGACGGAGAGATACAGGAAGTAACGAACTACATGTCGAGCCATGTTTGGGGACTGCAGCTTCTGCACTAATCAAACCAAAGGAACCTGGTACACCCTGACTGATTTTGACTTTTCCTTCTGAGTTCTGCAACCTTATTGGCATTCAGCAGGTCAGTTCTCACCCACGTTGGCTGTCTATCAATTTCTGAATGCAATTACAGGCACACAAGCTATCAGCAGGTAGAGTTTGTTTGGTGATTCCTCATCCCCATTAGGTTTTCTAGGCAAGTGTACATGAATATGATATGGAACATTCCTGATTCCTGTGTCCCAGTTGGCTTTGTTGTACTTGGTATCCATGTTCACATCTGGAGTCCCCATCTCCTTCAGGGCAAATTTCCAGATTTCACTGTGTGTCCAAGGGACAGGCTTCTTGAAGCCCACTCTGTAGATGAACATGTGAATGCTGTATTCTCAGGTCATCACTTAGTGGATGGCCGAACCCTTCTTCTCACCTCCCTTCTTTGCAGGAGCCATTCTGCAGGGCCTAAGTTGGAAAGAAAGAGTGCAAGGGATTGTGGGAAGGAGAGCTGCCTTGCCTGGATTTGACTTTTAAACAGAATTCAAAATAAGAACAAATCCTTGGAATGAGGGTATATCTCAGTGGTAGCATGCTTACTGGTCATGTTCAAGGACCTGGATTCGATTCATATTTAGAGAGAGAGAAAAAGAGAGACCCACAAACACTCATACTGTAAAATATGAGGGGATGCAGGGGTACTTGGTTTTGGTCTCAATCTTAGAATGTTTAAAAAGTAATATCAAAAAGCTAAATTAGCCAGTGTTAAATGAATGTTGTTAAATCTCATCATTTTAAAGAAATCAAGTAATAGAAAGAAAAAATGAAACCAATGGCCCTCACTGTCAAATTGTCACTAATTACCAGCATAGAAACATTGTTTCTAGGTATACTGGGTAAAAGGAATACAATTTGAGGTACAGATTATATTGTATTTCCCCTGTTAGCCTAATGTGATATGGGAGTCCCCTCTGTATGCTGTGAATACCATTGGTTAATATAGGAACTGGCTTGGCCTGATAGGGTAGAACAGAGCTAGGCGGGGAAAACTAAACTGAATGCTGGGAGAAGGGAAGTGGAGTCAGAGAGAAGCCATGTAGCCTCATCGGACACAGATGCTTGTTCTTTACCCAGTAAGCCACAGCCTCATGGTGATACACAGATTACTAGAAATGGGTTGAATTAAAATATAAGAGTTAGCCATAAGAACTAGAGCTAATGGGCCAAGCAGTGATTTAAATAATGTAGTTTCTGTGTGATTATTCCGGGCAGCCGGGAAACAAGCTGCCCCTTACAATACTAAAGCATTTCCCAGATTTGATAGATACAAATATTTTGATATTTAAGCACAACTTGTCATAATGCCTTATAATATTATAAGAAATATTTTCATATTCAATTTTATAAAGATTTGTAACTAATTGTTCCTGTACTTTTATTAAACACTATATTGTTGTTATGGAGAAAGGTTGATTAGGAAATTATGTTTGTAAATAAGACAGTAGAAAAAGAGTTAAAAATTCTCAGCACTACTAGTTATGATGGTCTGCATTGGTACATTGTGCTGAAGAAGTGGAAGGGTTGGAGGGTCACAAGTTCAAGACCAGACTGGGCTACACCTGGCACCAGTTACATGACTCAGAGGTTAAAAGTTCTTGCCACCAAGTCTAACAACCTGAGTTCAGTCCCTGGAGTCCACATGCTGAAAGAAGAGAACTGACTTCAGCAAGTTGTCCTCTGAACTCCACATATGTATCCTGGCATGCATGCATGCATCACACACACACACACACACACACACACACACACACACAAATAGAAACAATAATAATAATAATAATAATAAATACAAAAGTTGGGAGCATGGGGGTGGGGATGAGTGGGGGTAAGGGTAGATGGGGAGAGAGAAGGGAGAAGAGGAGGATTGGGGAGAGTTTGGGGGGATGGGATGGTTGGGATGGAGGAAGGGTGGATATAGGAGCAGGGAAGTAGATATCTTAATTAAGGGAGCCATTTTAGGGTTGGCAAGAGACTTGACTTTAGAGGGGTTTCCAGGTGCCCAAGAAGATGTCCCCAGCTTGTTCCTTGGGCAGCAGAGGAGAGGGTGCCTGAACTGGCCTTATCCTATAGCCACACTGATGAATATCTTGCATATCATCAGAGAACCTTCATCTGGCGATGGATGAAGATAGAGACAGAGACCCACGCTGGAGCACTGGACTGAGCTCCCAAGGTCCAAATGAGGAGCAGAAGGAGGGAGAACATGAGCTAGGAAGGCAGGACTGCGAGGGGTGCGTCCACCCACTGAGGCAGTGGGACTGATCTAATGGGAGCTCACCAAGGCCAGCTGGACTGGGACTGATGGATGTGATCAAACCAGACTCTCTGAATGTGGCTGTCAATGGGAGCTGATGTGGAGGTATGTGCCTGATCTTATTGTAGCTTGTTATGCCATGTTTGGTTGATATCCCTGGAAAGCCTGCTCTTTTCTGAGGGGAGGCAGAGTAAGTGTGGACCCAGGGTAAAAAGGGAGAACTGGGAAGAGTGGAGGGAATTGGGAACTGCAGTCAGGATATAATATATGAGAACAGAACTAAATAAATGCATACATACATACTTGAATGAATGAATGAATCTGAAGATGTTTTATTGACCACATAGTTTTCCTCTCTTAGTTTTGTAAATTATGATTTGAATTTGGTTCTTGTTTTGCCAATGCTGTGGATAAATCGCTTACTTGTGCACTTTTGCTAGGAAGCTGCTGGAAAACATACTTCAGCGACAGGATAGAAACAGGAAGTAACAAGCATTGAAAAGCAAGAAAGTAAACATCAATGGCTAGGCAGCGATCAGAAGGCACATGATCCAGACTGAACAAGGGATAAGGGCATCCTCAAAAAGGAGGCTCGGGACAGATGAGTAAACTGCCATCATGTTTAGAACTGCATTTTGCTGTCTTTTTAAATGCAATAAATGTCTGATTAAAACAATGTCTGACCAAAAACAATACCAATGAGAATATAAGAGTTAAAAAAATTACAGAGCACAATTATTAACTTCAGAGAAAACAAAAGGTTTCATAAGAAAGGAACTACTTGCCACCTCAGTCAACAATGGTTTATTAAGACTGCAACTTCTTAATTTTGGCAAGTATAGCAACTAAACATCATTAAATATCTATTTTGAGAGTACAAGGGGCGGAAGAGAAAGTTTAGAAATACCTAAACCCTTTGTTACTAACAGAATATCAACCTTAATGAATTAAGTTTAGCAGAGTATTTTGAAGGGTCAGACACCGATAATTTTATTACAAAATTTTGAGCTCACTTTAAGAACATTGATAAGTTAATATATGTTATCTTGATTAAAGATAGAATTTAGGGTCCAACAAAATGGCTCAACAGGCCTCCAAACCTGACGCCCTGAGTTTGGTCCCTGGGATACACACCGTGGAAGTGAGAAGCCAACTCCCACAAACTGCCCTCTGACTCACATGTATGTTATAGAACATGTGTACACAAACACACACACACAGATGAAAATAAGCAGAACTTAGTTCTCCGAAACAACAACAACAGGGTGATGGGGCGGTGGTCTGTGGCTGTACCCCCAGCTATGCAAAAGACTGAGGCAAGAGGATCACTTGAGTCCAAGAGTTCAAGGCCAACCAAAGGAACCTAGTATTAAGGAAAACTGTCTTGAAAATAAATAAGGATAAGAATTCTAAAGTGAGCAGGGCGGTGGTGGCACACGCCTTTAATCCCAGCACTCGGGAGGCAGAGGCAGGTGGATCTCTGTGAGTTCGAGACCAGCCTGGTCTACAAGACCTAGTTCCAGGACAGGCTCCAAAGCCACAGAGAAACCCTGTCTTGAAAAACCAAAAAAAAAAAAAAAAAAAGAATTCTAAAGTGAGTAAGCTGTGGACTGATGGCAGCTTGATGGTATACCGAGAGGGGCAGAATCTAATCCCAGCGTTCCAAACTCTAAAAGGTTATGTCTCTCTGCTTTGGTTTCCTTATTTGAAATCTGAGCTAAAAATTGCCTTCAGTTTTACACTCATATGCTCAGATCCATTCGGCTTAGCGAAGCTATTCCTTCTGCCTTCCTTTCGATGATTCATTAATGATTCATAAAAAGTACCAAATGACAAACTGTCTCCAGGACCTTAAACAGCCAAGAGCATTCTTCCCTGACCCATAGACCTTTCCTGCTCCCCAGCTCCAAGTCAGGAAGCATCCAGGTAGCAAAAGGAATGTGGCGTTCTAAAGAGATTTTAATTGACTTACTAAGTTATGGAGATTTTAGGCAACAATTTACCCTGCTCTTAAATTTTAAAAGTAGTTGCCATAGCAACTCCTAGACACAGCATATGGTATGTCTGGTACCTCTGAGATAACTGAACAGATTCTCGAATTTTCCTTACAATATGTTGTGAACTTTTGTACATTTTAGTGTTTCGGTGGGCAATGTTATAAGGTTCTGGATTTCACTGTGCCATCTATATATTTAAAAGCTGGTTTTAAAACATTTATCATTTGCGAAAACAAACAAGCAAGATTTTCATGTATCCTCCTATCCTGCAATGTACTTCCTTTATTAAAAACAAACAAACAAACCTAAAAAAACCTAGCAGGAAAAAAAATAACAAATTATCAGGTTGTCCTAAAAGGAGCAAGTGTAAATAAGAAGTAAGTCATATGGGAAATACTCTGCTCACTTATAGGGGAAAACAGAAAGAAGTAAAGCCAGATGTCATTTTTTGACTTAATCAGATCTGCAAAATGCTGCAGAGTGGGAGGAGTTTAAATTTGTATTGACATCCCAACCGTTCATTTGGGATTACACATTCAAACCCTTTAGGATGTCTTCATAAGACCTAGTCATTGTTCTGCAATAGGTTTGTCCTAAAAGAGCTTTTTGATAGACATAGGTTGTCATCAGTTTTTCCGTTGAAGAACTGCATATAACAGAGGGAAATTTGAAGCAATATTAATTCGCTGAGTGTGGCGGGGCACACGTGTCTGTCATCCCCGCACTGGGGATGGTGAGGCAGCAGGGGCTCGAGATTGAGGCCAGCGTGAGCTAGAGAGTGAAGTCCTGTCTCAAGAGTTCAGAAGGAAAGTCAGAAGTAGTCTTCATCCATAGTAGGAAATTATGTAAAATTAAAAGGTGTATAAGCAATCTCTTATGATTGGGTTTGATATTGGATACAGTATTCTTCTGTTGGGATGATTATTACTTATTATTTTAAAGTTAATTAGAAATTATGACAGCATTACATGCTATAGCAAATATGTGTGTATGCACTAAATATATCTAAATATATGTAGTATATATATATCATGCAGATACAGGTGCTACATGTATATATGTACTTTTTAATTACTATTTAATGCTTAAAAATAGATTCTTAAACATTTTTGACAGATTTAAATCCATTTATAATACTGTATAAGAGTGTATAATACACTCTTAGTGTGCAACCATCTAAAACACCACGCAAGATTCCCACCCCGATGTCCACCCTAAACTGATGGTTCACGCATTTGTATAATCCCTGACTCTAATCAAAGCAGAACTCATTACTTGATTCTGACCAATAAATACGGCAAAGGGAAGGACGCAATGTCCCTTTCATGGTTATCATGCATGATGTAAGGCCGCATTAGCAGACTGGAGAGAGAAAGGCTACCCTGCAGGCTTTGAAGCTTCAAGCCAACACATGGCAAGGAACTGCGGACAGCCTCTAGGACTCGGAGAAAGAGTTCAGCGAACAGTCGGGGAAAATCCAGGGCCCTCGGGCTTGTGGCTGCAAGGAAATAAATTCCGCCAGCACCTGAATGAGCTCAGAAGTAGATTTATTCCCTAGGTGAGCCTCAGCTGAGAACACAGCCAGCCAGCCCACGTGTGCATCGCGACGAGGCCAAAAGGCAGAATCCAGCAACACCTTGTGGAGAAGTCTAGCCTATAGAAACCACAGAAGTGTGTGCCGTTGTCTTAGCCGCTAAGTTTGTCTCTTAGACAGTAGTATGCTTTAAAAATCCTCTTTTCTTGTTTGTACTTTTTAAATTTTTCTCAAGTGTTATAATAGGACTTTCTTTGCTTTTAAAATCAAAAAATGTTATTTTCAACAAATCATCTGGAAGCAAGAAACTAAGTCTGCTCTTCAATTTTTTTAACCGATTTTGAATGTGGCAAAAAAATGTTTTTTAAAGTGTACAATGAAAATATAGCATAAAGATTACCCCAGATTTTTATTTTTTAAATTATCTTAACAGAATATTTTATTTAAATTATGCTCACATAGACTGCTTCTGAAATTTTAAGCTTTCTATATTTAATAATGCCTGCTGGGAGGGAAAAAAATCATACTTTGAAATTTTTTCCTTCCAATTTTGACCATGACTTAAAATGGAAAAAGTTATGTTGATCATGCCTGGATGCTCTCGTTTTAGAGGCCATTATGCACTCTAAATGCTCTGTTGGCATTTTAATTTCATTTTACAAAATAAATCTCAACTGACAACAGAATAAAGCAAATTCTAAGTCAACTAAACGAAAAAGTGTCACCGAAAACAGAAAGAACTTTGCAAACTGATGCAACATTTCATATGCCTCCTGAACCGAAATTCCCAAAGTCTCAACAAGAAAAAACACTGTGTGTGTGTTGGGGGGAAGTATTGACAACTGAAACCCTCTGTACAACTTTCCGTCCACAGCACGCAGCGATTCAACTGTCTGCACTAACATAAACTCACTGTTACAGGAAGCGCTTGCCAGGGAGATTATAATTATCATTGCTATAACTATTGGGAATGTACCAAAATTCCACCCATCTGGCCACTAAATCAATTTACCTTCTCTCACGCCAGATACCCTAATTAAACTCCTCAGATAATGGCTTCCTTTTCAATATTTGCCTGGAAACTCAAGCTTTCGGGAACTAGGTTTGTCAGAGCTAACCAGGAATTACGAGTTCTGGGGTAAACCCTGCACACTTTACACATACGCTACTGATACCCTTAGCAAGACTGTCCCCAAGACCATGGAGTAACCAATAAAACTGGCTGTGCTTTCTGAACAACGTATCTCAGCAGCGTTTTCGGGAAGCCAGTGTTCGACAGTCTTAGAGCTGCCACCAACGTGCACTGGAGCTCGGCTGACAGCAGAGGTCAAGACTAGGAACAAGAAAACAGTGTTCCTCAAAGACCTTGAACCCCTTCCCAGTGTGTCTCCTTGTTATAGAGGTGAGGTGTGCCAACATTGGGTTTGAACTTCAGTTTCCTTTCTTTCTAATAAAGTCCCCAAATATTGTTTATTTTTATTCCTAGAGCACTGTCTTAATCACTTTTCTTTCTGTTGCTGTGATACAATGCCATGGCCAAAGGCAGCTTAAAAAACAGAGTTCCCTTGAGCTGAGGGTTCCAGGGGAAGAGAAAGGGGCAGGAGCTGGAAATTAAGAAAAGAACAAATGAAGCAGAAAGAATGAACTGGAAGGGAGGCAAGACTATAAACTCTCAAAGCCCACTCCCGTTGATGTATTTCTTTCAGCAAGATTGCACCCTCTGTCTGTGTCTCCTCACACAGCACCGTTAACAGAGACCAAGCGTTCAAATGCCTGAGTCTATGGGAGACATTTCGCATTCAAACTACTACAAAAACCAAATATAGAAATTTCTTATCTGGATTTACAAATCATTTTTCCCTAAGTGGAACGCTGACTAATTACTACGATTTAATTTATCCATCTCCTTGGGTTTTTATGTTTAGCCATCAGAAGTTCTGTGGGAAGAGTAGAATATGGGTTCATGGACCCTTTCTGAAGATGCAGACACTCAGATAATGTTTTCTTAGCGTAGCATCCTTCAGATCAACTCTGCCTTGGGTCACTTTTCATGACATCCTGAAATCTTTCCTCAGTCTTAAACTGTTCCTAAGAGTCTCTCCCTAACCTTTCTATCCATCAACAGATACTGAAACCCTTTACTTACTTTTACCAAGTAGCATTGTATCATGATGCTGAATTTACTGCACTCATTTTACTCTGCTTATAAGCAAAACTGTTTATTTGAAGGATGTGGTGGTTTGAATGAGAATGGCCCTCATAGGCTCATAGATTTGAATACTTGGTCCCTCCCTCCCTGGTGGAAGTGTTTTGGAAAGATTAGGAGGTGTGGCTTTGTTGGAGGAGGTGTGTCACTGGAGGTGGGGATTGAGGATTCAAAAGCCCATTCCCTTCCCAGTTAGTTCTCTTCCTGCTTCATGTTTGTGGATTATGATGTGAGCTCTCAGCTGCTGTTCCAATGCCTTGTCTGCCTGCCTGCTGCCAGGCTCCCCTCCATCAAAGTCACAGACTCTAACCATCTGAAACTGTAAGCCCCAGCAAACCTGTCTTCTATAGATTGCCTTGACCAATGGTGTCTCTTCACAGCAATAAAAAAAGTGACTGAGGCAAAGGGTATCACAGAGCAACCACAAAAAGTGCCATCGTGGTCTGGTTTTGTGATATGAAGAACTTCCTTAAGAATTCAGATTCTAAATTTTTTGCTAAAGCATTCCTTGACTAATCAAAAGGGAAAAAAATTCAACTTAAAACTAGATCTCTCCAAAGTACCTCAAATCTCAACTTGAAACAAATGACTGCCCTACAGTTCTTTTCTCTGCTGTTCCTAAGTTTCCTTCTGCCCTTTCTTGCCTCCTGACCTACTTTCTCACCTTTCTAGCTAGGTGATAATGCTCAACATTCAATTAAGCGTACCTCAGAACAGGAAAAACTGTCATGGTTGGTTTTCATTTCTGGCAGCATTCTACAGGAAGCGCCATTGTCATAACCTTCTCAAAGCCTAGGTCAGGTAGAAGTTCACGGAGGAATTTAGTGTCATTTCCAAAAATAAACTGCAAAAACCCCAATATACACAGCAAATGGTTCAAGGATATTAAATGTAAAAATTGGGTATAAAAAGTAAAACAGGGGGCTGGAGGGATGTCTCAGTGGTTAAAAGCATTGGCTGCCCTTCCAGAGGTCCTGAGTTCAAGTCCCAGCAACCACCTGGTGACTCATGACCATCTGTAATGAGATCTGGCACCCTCTTCTGGCCTGCAGACATACATGCAGACAGAACATTGACTACATAATAAATAAAAATCTTTAAAAATATATAGGTAAATCTTTAAAAAGTAAAATAAATAGAAAGACTGTGAATGAAACTTCCAGGCAAACCCAGGCAAGGGAAAAAAGCCCCACAATCTGAAGTAACCAAGCAAGCTTTAGACCCAAGCATGGCAAAGACAATGAAATTACCAAACAGGGAAAACCATTGTTAATGGTTAAGAGCTCTAAACATGCTCAATGGATAATTGAGTATGAGTAGGAGATGCAAAGTCCAAGAAAACTAGAGAAATTTAGGATAGAAACTTCTAGACCAGCAAGATGGCTCACAAGTAAAGGGGCTTCCTATAAAAGCTTAGTGACCTGAGTTTAATCCCAAGAAACCATATAAAGACAGAAAGAATCAGTTCCACCAAGTTGTTCTCTGACCTGCACATAAATGCCATTGCATGCATACCCACCCCTCCGCACTCTCTCACACACATACACACACACACATGCACATACATACACATCATATATATAACACACATCACACAGTCATATGCACAGAGAGACACATACACACAAACACAAATAAAGTTTAAAAAATTAGAAACTTCCAAAACTGAAAAACAAAGAAAACCAAGATAAGCAAACAAAAAGAAAAGACTATCCAAGGACTGGGACAGCTACAAAGGGTGCCTATCATAACAATAGGGGAATGAAGAAAGGGAGGAAAAATGAAGAAGTGTTTTAGATAATAATGACTGAGAATTTTCCCAAATTAATGCCAAACATGAAACTATGAATACAAGAGGCTTAGACATCCCAAGGCAGAATAAATGTAAAAGAACAAGCAGAAAAATACATACAGGCATGTCATAATCAAACAATAAAAAACTAAAGACGATGAAAGTCCCAAAGAAAGCCAAAAGGGAAAGTATCTTAGTTACAAAATAGCAATAAGAACTAAATCTGAAAAAAAAAAAAAAGAATTGAATGTGACTTCTCACTAGAAAGCATGCAAGCAAGAGAGAGCAGAGGTATTTAAAGAACTAAGGGGAAAAACATTCCAATCTAAAGCACTATACTCTAAACCATGCTTCAAGGCTGAGACAGAAATGAAGACTTCCTCAGACAAGACACAGCTCAGCAAGTTTGTTGTCAGCAGACTTGTCTCCCAGGTATCATTAAAAACAAGTCCTTTTAAGTTAAGAAAATTACACAGACCATAAACTAACATCTGCTAAGAAATCATAGGAAATAATAATAATAAAGAAATAATCTGGGAGAATAATAGGAAACACAAACTTTCATTTTCCTTATCCTTGATTGGTCGACAGAGAAAAGTCTATCAAAACAACCACAGTAATAATATGTTTAATTGCATGTACACATACATGCCTTGAGAGTGCTCAGAACCAAACAATATTGATGACCATTATATAAGGCACAGGATGAGGGACATAGGATTATTTTGTTCTGTTACACTACATTTAGTAACTTCCAGAGAGTAATATAGTAGTATCATATGGATTTGTAGGATAACAGGAGAGGGGTGGGGGCAGGTTTTAATAAAAGACAGAAAAGAGAATCATATAGTATGCTCAGTTAAAACTTAATAGGTAGGGAGCAGGAGATGGACAGAGAGCCGGCTCGGTGGATTAAATGCACCAGCCACCAAGCCTGATGACCTGAGTTTGAGGCCCAGAACATACATGGTGGAAGTAGAGAATTGGTTACTGCAGGTTATCCTCTGACCTCCACACATGTGCCGTGACACTTACCTACCACACACAAGTGAATAAATAAATATAAAACTTTAACTACATAAATGCAATGTGCTGTTGGGGACTGCAGACCCTAAGACCCTGAACTTTCTATGACCCTTTGCCTGCCAGACTGAACAGCTTGTTTTCCTGTGCTTACAGCTGCTCTGAGCACAAGACCCTCGTGAGTTCCTGATGGCAGGGGAGTGGTTTCTGGTGGGTTTACAGATGAAAATCCCAAGAGCCGGGGCATGACCATTAGTTACAGAGAGCCCTATATAAGCTGACCTGGAACACAATAAAATTGTCATTCTTAAGGTTTCAAGAGTAACCCGTGTCTCTGTGTGTTTTTCAATCTCCAGCCCCTTTCCTGACTCACGAAACATCCTACTGTGCAGGCGCTTTAATGTGCTTTAAAAAAAAAAAAACTAAGAAAAAAATAGAAAAACTGTTGAAATCAAAACTACAAGAACAAGAGCAAAAATATGAAGCTGTAACAAGCATGGTAGATGACACTCTGTGTCGGTCTGAGCGTGACCAGTCTGGTGGACTAATTTAAAGACTAATTGTCAAAGTAGAAAAAAAAGAAAAACAAAACTTAACTACATGCTGTCTAAAACAAACAAACAAAAAGATCTTTAAACACATACTAGCTGAAAACAAATTTATGGAGAAAATAGACAATGCACTAGTTTTTAGGAGTGAACCTAAGTTATTCTATTTTCAGACAAAGCTGATTTTGAAGTAAGCAAAGAGGTCAACAATGGGGAAGATTGCACCTAATATTGAGGTCCGTTTCCTGAGACATGACAATGTGCATTTAACAGCAGCCCAGTAAGCTACGTAAAGCAAAAACTCATGAAACAGCAGAAGAAATGGACTGACCCACTCTTATGATTGGAGGTCAACTTATCTGTCCCCAAACCAGACAGGTGCAGTGATATAAAACCAGAAAGGACATAGCTGAATGCAATAATCACCTGGATTACTTGTCAAGTACAGATCACTACGTTCAGGAACACATCTTAACAAATTTTTAAAAAAGAAGAAATCAAATAAATCTGTCTTCAGACCACAAATTAACAACAGAAAAACAACTGAGAGTTCCCAAAGTACATATCAACTGAATAATAAGCTTTTTAAGGAGTAGGCCATAGGTTGAAAAATTAAAATTTTGAATACTGTGAAGGTTAAAAGCACATATATGAATAAATAAATATTTTTAATTGTCTGATTTAGTATACATACACTGTGCTTAGAGGGAATCCAAAGCACTGAATGCATGCATTAAAAAGATATGAAAGATCGAAGTGCCAGTAATCTACTTGGGAAATTACTAAAAAGAACAGAAACTTAAACCAAAGTAAGCATAAGAAAAGTCATTAGTAATAGTTAACAAAATAATAATTAAAATTTTGAGTACTGTGAAGGCTAAAAGCACATAAATAAATATTTTTAATGTCAATAAAATTAAAATCAAAGAAAGTGAACAAAACCAAAGGCTGGTCTTTTAGAAAGATGAATAAAATTGGCAGCCTCAGCCAGGCTGAGAAAATAGAGAGGACACACGTTTGAGTACCAGGAAGAAAAGACAGCATGCAGGCCCCAAGGGTGTTGAAAAGACAGTAAAGATGCTGTAAAGCTGTAGCCCACAAATCTGATAAAAATAGGTAGAATGGGCCAACTCCTAGAACATTTTCTGCTAGAATTTACACAGGGCAATCTAAACAGGTCCTGTTTGTAAAGAAATTGGATCAGTAATGAAGAACCTTTCCAAACAGAAAGCAGCAGATCCAGGTGGGCTCGATGGTGAGTATATGCAAAATTAGCTCAATATTCAAAACCAATTGAGGTAATTGATCACGTCAATAAGATAAGAAAAAAACACACACTCATATGAATAGATGAAATATTACAAGTCCAACGTTTATAGGAGACAAAGAAACTTTGAGCACACTAGCAAGAGCAGCCACCCACCTCAACCTGGTAAGGAACATCTACAGAAACCTACAGCTAATGCCACATTCTGCAGAGGAACTCAAGGCTTCCTCACCATGGTCACAATAGGAACACCGCGACCCTTCTCATTAGCCCCCTACAACATCATATCGAAAGGCCTGCTAGTGCAAAACAACAGTCCACCAAATTAAACAGAAAAGGTGAAAACAAAACTGCCTTCGTTATTAGATATCAGGATAACTGACAAGAAGAACGAAACAACAAAACCCTAATAACTGATTAGACCAAAGTTGCAAGCTACAAAGATAGACAAAGTCAGTAACTTCCCCGTATTTCAGCAAAGAACAAGGAAAATGTGAGATGAAAATATAATAGATCCACAAATGAAACATATAGGTATAAATCTAACAAAGCAAATGCAAAACATGTAAGACAACCGCAGAACTCTGATGAAGAGAACCAAAGTACTATGTAAATGAGGCAATGCCCCATGTTCATGGTAGGAAGACTCAAGGCTGCCAAGATGTCAGTTCTTCCCAACTTCAATCTATAGATTTGAGGTGATCCCAAGCAAAAATCCCAGCGATGTGTTTTATAAATATACTTATTTCTAACTGTGACACGAAGAGATAGCATTCAAGGGACAACACAATATCGAAGGGGAGCTATGTTAAGAGGACTGACGCCTTATGACTTCAGTTCTCGCAAGAAGGGGATGGTAATCAGTTGACACGGAATAACCAAAGGCATGGGCAAATAAATAAGAGGAACAGCATCTGAGAAAACCCTAAAATATGCACACACAAATACAGCCAACCAAGGCAATCCATTAGTAAAATATCATACTTTCAACTAATTTTGCTGAAACAACTGACCATCTGCATATAAAAATACACATACCTTACATAGTTCACAAAAACCAACTCAAAATGAATTATGGAACTAAATGTAAAATGCAAAACTACAAAACTCCTGGAAGATAACGCTGAAGGAAATCTAGATAACTTTATAGATAGTAATGACTTTTCAATAGAATAGCAAAGGCATGAATGAAGACTCCATATGCCAAGTGGTTAAAACATAAAACTCGCCAATGGAATGTGTGACTCTAGGGCACCCACTAAGGCGAATTATGGTCTACAGGGCTTTTAAATGCCAACATAATGAATCCTTTCTATCTATAATGAGCACAAAGATCTCATTCTCAGACGTATGCCTTTTAGTTAAGGCTGTCTCCGATGCTGCTAGCCTGTTTGTGCAAGTGGAAGAACAATCATAGAGGAATGGGAACTCCAGAAATGAAACCATGTATACCCACTTACCTCTCTGTGCACTTTATTTTGGCCATTATTCCCGGAAACTCTTGCCGAGGGAAGTGAAGTTGCAAATAATGCAATTCAAACAGTAGATTGCTCAACTTGTCCTTGCTACAACAATAAGCACCTGATTCAGGACAGTACGCAGTTCAACTAAGCTCATCAAATTACTATTGACTCTTTAAACTTCACCTCAAAAACCTTCAGCTCATTGTACCTACCAATGTAAAACTACATTGTAATTTTACCCAGCCCTCTCATCAAACCCCACACACTGAAAGCCCTGTTTTATACCAGAACCTCAAAACCATATATTACCTCTTCTTTCCACACTTCAAGATGCCATTAAAACTATGTGGAAGTCATGATCTTGGGAGCTGGAAAGATGGCTCAGAAGTTAAGGGCACCAGCTGCTCTTCCAAAGGATCCCAGCTAGATTCCCAACAACCACAGGTGGTTTACGATGACTTGTAGCTTCAGTTTCAAGGAAGCTGAGGCCCTTTTCATGCACATAAGATGTGCATGTTCTATGCAGACAAAACATGCATGCACATAAAGTAAATAAATAGTTGTGATCTCCTATAACACCATAAGCCAGAAACTCAGCCAACTTTATTAATAGCCTAACTTCGGTGGTGTTTTGCATGAGCCAAAGGTGAAAGAGTAGAAAGCTGGAAATGAAATTTCTCATTAGCAACAACAACAACAAAAACCTACTGAATTGACCCGTAGTTGCCAATGAAGGAGCACAAATGAGGTGACTAGCATAGAGGTCATCATTTTAGGTGCTAAAGCCTCTTTATTGTAAAGTGAGCTGCAAAGTCACCATTGTCATGAGCTAGGTCATGTACTTATTACAGAAAAGTAAGTGGATAGAGACATGAACACGCCAAGTGGTAGAAGCCCTAGAGGCAAGGTACTGGTGCTTCATGGTCCTAAAGAAGATAGAGTATGAAAATAGACATTTAAGACGGTACTTCCAAAACTTCTCTTGGGGCATAGGAAGGAATTTTATTTATTAGGTCAAAAAATCTCCAGTCTTTCAAAAGAATGAAATAGTTTAGTCCATCCACTTGGGGGAAGAAAAGAATTGAGAAGAATATTAAAACTCAGCAAAGTAAGAGCCAAGAGAGAAAATCATAAAGAACCCAGAGTCAACTGAAAGCACCTAGGAACTGGGTCAAGAAACATAATTACAGCTGGGGCGGAGGGCAGCGAGGAGCCCTTACAAGACAGATTGGATTTAACCCCGTCAATTAAATGACACAAACCAAAAACAAACTGGGTGCCTCCTTAATGATAAAGGTCAGGGACTTTTAAATGCTAGGAAATGGAGAGGGGCCCCATCTTTATCTATGGTGGTAACAAATCCTGAAGTCAAAATAAGACATGTTTATCAGTTAGGTAAGGTTTGAGGCAGGTCTGGTAAAGATGTGATGTCACTGAAGTAGGGTGCGTGTCACCTGTCCGTGGTCCTTCAGCCACCTCAGCTGATTAGAACCGGTTGTTATGGAGATGGCAGAGTGTGGCAGTCCCTAGACAAGAGCTGCACAAAGTAGAAAGTCTCCTTTAGCAAACATGTGAGCTCTTTTCCCACTTTCTTCCTTTCTCTCTCTTCCTCACCTCAGGAGAATGTCTGCTGGCCCCATACATGCGGCAACTGTGTTCAGACTGCCAGGAAAAGCAGGACATATTACGGTTGCTTGGAGACGTTTCTGGGTAGGAAGACATGGAGTTATGCATACGATTGAGCATCTCTTCGAAATCTCAGAGCTGATGGAGACTGGCTTGCTCCTGAAAACATAAGAAAGATGTGTCCTCATAGGAAGAGCTGCCGGAAAGGGCCAAGGGTCTTGACGTTCCCAAGGATGCTTACCAAAGGACTCAGCTAGTATTTTACAAACTCTCCAGAAGAAATACAGAATGATGGCTGACCCTGCCACTGTAAAAGGGAGAAGTTACTCCAGTCACTCCATCCACCCCAAACAACTTGATCTCAACAGCAAGAACCCTCAGACACCTGGGGGTGGGGGAGCCTGACCACTGTAATAAAGAACAGCAGTTTGAACAATGCATACCAACTCGAGCAAAACTGGTAGCAAGAATATCAAACAGATACGCTTAAATAAAAACAATAAGCAATACAAACAAGAATGATAGCAAGAAGTTTTAGGATCAAACTCAGGCTGCTCACAAACTAAGCAAGTGTTCTATAGCCACGTTAGCTCAAGAAGGTATAGTTTAAGAGTTGGGACATTTCCTTAAAAGTGTATATCAGAGGTTAAGCATAAACCTGGCTGTTGAAATCAGGTTGCGCCCTGAACTAAGTTACTCTGTT
Organism: Alexandromys fortis; assembly: GCF_014885135.2. Taxonomy (NCBI): domain Eukaryota; kingdom Metazoa; phylum Chordata; class Mammalia; order Rodentia; family Cricetidae; genus Alexandromys; species Alexandromys fortis. The sequence continues at coordinate 10,090,116 of NW_026067913.1, read as the reverse complement.
TTGAATAACAAAAACAATGACAATAACAAAACATAATTTTTGAGACTGTGCTCTGTCCTGAAAAACTCCATTTTACAAGCAACTTCTGATTCTGTTTAAAGGATGACTATGCTTTTGGGAGGACACATGAATGGTACCATCTGCCCAGGACCACCCTGAGAGCCAAGACTCTCAGTTGACTTAGTCTACTCAGTAGTACATAGAACGGGTGCCACAAAACATTTGGTAGTAGGGTAGAAGTCATGAGAAGAAAAACCACATATGATCTTCAGTTGTTTCTTTAAGCCTGTTATATTTCTTCAAGCCTTGACATGTTGAATGATTTCTGAGTCATCCAATCATCTTCACTACCTGGTGCCCAAGCTAAGTCCCACTGTCAGGTTTAGACTGGCCGAGCTTAAATCTGTAGTACCATGAGGTCTCAATTTCATTATTCTCTGTCAGCTTATTCCACAAGGTGAAGGTTAACTCAGCCTGGAGGTTTCTGTCCTTGTCCTTCCAACTTCCAGCAGCTTTACCTGAGCACATTTTTAAGACAACATTTCCTCTTTACCTAAAAAAATGTTTTATGTAAATATGCCTTCATTAATTTAGCAATTATCTGATGCAGAGGGACTTTAGAAAAACAAAGATGCCTAAAGGTACACGCTGCACTAACACCATGAAAACAATTGCAAAATCATTTGAAAAAAAATGTTCTCTGAGTTTATGGAGTGTACCTTTACAACAAGATTCTAAATGATGGAAGGAAATTAGATTATGTATTTTATTAAACTATCACATTACGATACAATAATTATAGTGAGTACTTTGTAGAAACCACATTGCTCTTAAACACGCCAGATTAAGTTCAAGTTTGTTTTAACTCTCTTCTGAATGACAGTGAAGGAAGACAGTCTACAAATGCAAAATAGAAATAAAATAAAAAATAAAAAAGGAGGTATCACCAGATGGGTGTTTAGAACCCAGAACTCAACTGTTCAGAAAAAGCATAATTACTGTCTGGGGAGTTAACCTAAGAACTCTTGTCTTAAAACATCCACAAAGGGCAAAGATATTATAATTAAAAAGAAATTGACTAAAAGTCCATTTGCTACATGACAGGGTTCTTCAGAACCCTTCCTCATTTGGCTCCAGAATATTGGCAGCCAAGTTTATACCCTTCAAGCAAGAAACTGGAAGAAAGTAATAAAGTGATCATCCCTTACCCAAATATCTATAGATGCTAGCATTTGAGGGCTCGAAAAAAACACCTATAGTACAACCACCTATAGTACACACCAACTTCAGATTTTAGACCATCACAGCATGCCATCTCTAAATGGAGTCAACCAGAATGCATCTGTCAAGATTCTCATTCTCTTGCAAAGGAATTTTATTAGTTACTTTTCTCATTGCTGCAACAAAGACAGCTTAAGAAAGAAAGGGTTTCCTTTTGCTCACCATTTGAAGGAAAACTCCATGGGGTTGAGAAAAATCATGTCAGCAACAGTGCAGAGGAGTTAGCTGCATTGCATCACAGGCAGTGCAGAGGAGTTAGCTGCATTGCATCACAGGCAGTGCAGAGGAGTTAGCTGTATTGCATCACAGGCAGTGCAGAGGAGTTAGCTGCATTGCATCACAGGCAGTACAGAGGAGTTAACTGTATTGCATCACAGGAGCAGTGCAGAGGAGTTAGCTGCATTGCATCACAGGCAGTGCAGAGGAGTTAACTGCACTACATCACAGCAACAGTGCAGAGGAGTTAGCTGTATTACATCACAGGCAGGAAAGAGGAATGGATGAAGATACTCAGCATGTTTCTCCTTTTGTGCAGTCCTGGACCTCAGCCCACGGAATGGCCCCACTCACAGTTACGGAAGGCCTTCTCATCTTAGTTACTCCTGCAGAGAGATGGCTCACGCATTAAAGGTTAGGCTCACTACCAAAATGATGCTACTCCTGTCTGGAAACTCCCTCACGGACATGCCTAGAGGTTTATATTCTGAGTGACTTTTTTTTTAATTTATTAAAGATTTCTGTCTCTTCCCCACCTCCGCCTCCCCTTTCCCTCCCCCTCCCCCAATCAAGTCCCCCTCCCTCATCAGCCCAAAGAGCAATCAGGGTTCTCTGCCCTGTGGGAAGTCCAAGGACCACCCTCCTCCATCCAGGTCTCGTAAGGTGAGCATCCAAACTGCCTAGGCTCCCACAAAGCCAATACGTGCAGTAGGCTCAAAAACCCATTGCCATTGTTCTTGAGGTCTCAGTAGCCCTCATTGTCCGCTATGTTCAGTGAGACCTGTTTTAACCCAGGCTTTTTCAGACCCAGGCCAGCTGGCCTTGGTGAGTTCCCGATAGAACATCCCATTGTCTCAGTGTGTGGGTGCACCCCTTGCAGTCCTGAGTTCCTTGCTCGTGCTCTCTCTCCTTGGGCTCCTGACTTGGACCTTGAGATTTCAGTCCAGTGCGTTGGGGTCATTTTGGGGTAAGAATCTGTTTCAAGATATTTGTGGTCTCTGTTTATCTTGGTCTTTGCTGCTGGCTGACTCTCACGTGGCTGCTCAGTTCATGAAGACAGTCTATCCCTCCTTAGCAAGAGAATCACGAGGCTGTACAGTGCAGGGACTCAGACCATGAGACTGGGAAATACTGGCATGGGTTGTTCATTAGAGATGTACACCTTCTCGTCAGTGCTACTAATAACAGCCACAGTAGAAATTAGCATTGCATAGTCAAATTTGCTCTATCATTGGAGCGAACACATTGTTCTAAACCATTCGGTTGGCTGGGATAACCAAACTCAGCAACTTTTGAAAAACACTTGAAATCTTTTGAGACACAATATGATATTGAAAAGCCAGGGAGCCTTACACTCTCAAAGTGTCCATCTAAATATATATTTTGTCTTCTTTTTCTACTTTTGATGTAGGAAGGACATTGGTTAATTATAATAAAGAAACTGCCTTGGCCCATTTTATTGGATAGAAAGTTAGGTAGGCGGAGTATACAGAAGAGAATTCTGGGAGAAAGAAGCTGAGTAGGGAGTCGCCATGATTCTCCCACTCCAGACAGACGCAGGTTAAGATCCTCCCTGGTAAGCCAGCTCGTGGGCTACACAGAATATTAGAAATGGGTTAGAACAATATGTAAGAGCTAGCCAATAAGAAGCTGGAACTAGCCGGGCCAGGCAGTGTTTGAAAGAATACAGTTTCCGTGTAATTATTTCGGGGCATAACCTAGCCATGCGGGCGGCCGGGTGCCGGGGACGCAGCCATGCCACTCCTATCGCAACATATTTTAATACATAAAGACTATATTTTATTAACTCACTAAAATCAACTCTGAAAGTTAATGAGAATACTTTATTATATTGTATTGCTCAAGTCAAAGAACTTCCTCAGGTTTTTGACATTTTAATATTTCATACGTCTATGTGTATGTGCGTGTGCATGCATGTGCGTGTGCACATGTGTTTGTAGGTGTCTAGAGAGGGCATTCGATTCCCTGAAGCCAAAGTTATCTATATGTGGATGTGGGAACCAAATTCCAGCCCTCTGCAAGAGCAGCAAGAGCTCTTAACCACTGAGTTGTCTCTCCAGCCCGGTTCTCCAGAAGTTCTGAGCATCAGGACAACAGCCAGTTTCTATTACTGCACATCTTCTATCTACAGATAAGAGGCAGCACTGTGTCTTGTTAAATAACTGACTTTTAGGAAAGCCTATCAACACTATCTTCCTTTCTAATTCTCCTGCTTGCTAGGAGACTAACTCCTAATTCCCAGTGGGTCCGATGACCTAGGACAGATGTGTGAAGTCAGTGCAAAGACAAAACTCAGACCACCTGTTTCAAACAAGTGGCCCTGAATAGCCTGAGTGGTTTTTAGTTTTACAGTTTCAACAGTTTGCATGAACAGCTTTTCAATCAAGTTTGTTTTCTTAAGTTTCTAATAATGGTTACAGTTTGCTTCCTTACTTCATTCTTCTTCTGTCCCCCAACTTTCCCACCGGGTAACCATTACCTACTTGGTGCATAGTTTTAATATTAAAAGCATAAGCAGTCTAGCAAGCAACAAAGGAAGTTTTCTAACCAGGCACACCTGCAGGTGGACCAGTGTGCCCAGTTGGCAACATTTGCGGTTGCAGTTGTCATGCAAAGTAAAACAAAGTTTTGCCTCTAATGGTTAATGTTTTTTACCTCTGGTGAAGTCTAAGCTCTCACAATCAGCTAATCAGCCAAGACTGAATCAATTTGTTCTTCATTCTGTAGCATTCTTTCTCCTATGGTGGATACACCAGGTTTTCTGTAAACTACATAACTAAGAAGCTCACTCGTAATAGTTGGCACTGCTTGTCTCTTGTTCTCATGTCCCCTTCCTCTCAGCTTCCTACAGTGCTGGCTCCTAGAGTATTGGCACAGCTACAGAAGTGAGGGCATTGTGGGTTTCTACGATCCTGCTTCACTTCCTATTCTCAGACTGTTCCCACTAACTCTCGATATCATCTACGATCAGTATTTCTTCTAGACCCTGGTGGCTAAAATCATTCTCTCCCAAAAAGTTCTGCAGATTAGTAATGTCATGAAGTATTTACTGTGACTCTTTCAGGCTAATCACGAGGTGTGTTGGAAAGACAGCATCCTGTGCTTTGGAATCCCGAATTCATGTTCGCCCTTGAAACACCAAAGGCTTTAGGAGCTAAATCAGGTCTACTGTATATTTCCTCCTCACCCAGAGGAGAGTCATCAGAGAGAAGTTTTCCCTATGTAAAAGTCATTTCATCCATAGTTCTAAGACAGTGAAACTAGAGGCTGCCAGTAACAATTTGTATAAGGGAGGCAAGAAGAGCAGGTAGCACACAGGCTGCTTGGGCCAAGTCCAGAATTTTGCAACAAACTATCCATCGGCCTTGCCAAAAATAGGTTAAATTCTCCATGGCCTTGCCACAAGGAGAACTTGCTTGTGCTATTCTCAGGCCTTGTCCCCTGAAGAAAACACATGGCTCCCAGCACCTGCTCATCAGCATCATCCCAGCACTGGGAAATAGGTGAGCATGGAGCCTAAACATAAGCCCAAAATGCCGACCCACCATCAGCATCAAGCGGGAGTTCATCTACTGTTCTCATTCTGTTTGGCTTTCAGGGACTGTGCTCTGTTGTGAAACCCAATGATCCGTGTGACGAAAACAGAATTCTGTGCCCATATTTACACAAATCATAAAACTGATCATGTGGTTGCTTATTACAGAATACCACCAATTCACTAGTGACAATGAACTTACCTTCCAACGGGTTATAGAAAATATAAGTGGAATTACTTCAATTTGGGTTTTTTTTGTTCTGCGATATAAGTCATTTATTTCTGTGGAAGATGTCACTGTCTCTCCAGCAGGTTAGCCCCAGGAGGCCTAGCAACTGTAATTACTACATTTAAATATTCCACGTATCTGTCAGGACTTCAAAGGATTCTGTGGTGTCGGTTTAAATATAAATATATATAATTCTACTTACTCATCACTTAAGGCCGTTCTGAAAATTTTATTACTTATGAATACTACTTATAATATTACTTATGATTCAGACTTCAGTGTTGTAATGTATATGTTTCATAGTTTGCTATACTGCTAGCCTCTCTATTGATTTATTGGTTAAGAAAATATCCACTCTGATGCGGCAGGCATAAGTGTTCTCTTTCTTGCTTGCCAAGGTAAACTTGTCAAGATCATTTCATCTAATTGTCAGAGAAAAAAAAGGAACACCAGAAAAACCACTTTGAGCTTTACATGGAGTCAAAGTAAGGTTGGAAATTTCATATAAATACAGTATTTCAAGCAAATGCTAGCAAAACATATAACAAGCTTTTTATTTGTTTGCTCTGCTTCCAAAGGGAAACCTTTGTGTTTTAACAGTGACCACGGTAATGGTCAATAGCTTTCATTCTTTTTATGCCTTTTAATGTAAGTGTACATTTTGTGCATTTTGTAATTTCACCTTATAAACAGCCTCAATGGTCCTGCAATGAAAATCAAGCAGTTTGATGGTATAGTAGCCACAGCTGCATAATTTTGCACCAGGATGGGTCATAAGGTTGCTATATTTACCTCTAAGTTAGCCTTGCTCGTGTGTCTGTATTTATTTATCCTGCCTGAGTAGCCTTTACAACGAAGATAAAAGTACAATTATTTCTACAACAATGGAAGATTCAGGGTGCCAGAACCTAATACCACAGTGCCCAACAATGACAACTAGCCCCAGTGAATAGCACTTCAAGGCTTTTAATCTCCATGACAACCTACCTTGCATTCTTCAATAAAATACCATTTTGCATGCATACAAACATATTCTTTATTCGAAGTCTACTTATTATAAATATCACCAGCATTGAACATTAAAAAAAAACATACTTTCCTTTTAAACGCCTCGGAGTTCTTCCCATAGAACTAATTAGATGAACTAGAAGCTAGATTTGTATCTGTACATCGACAGTACACCTACACAATGAGCCGCCAACAGACTTTCTGAAATGGATACTGAAACTGATGCCGTCTTCAATCTGACTTGCTGTGGAGAGGCTTCCCCCAAGTTCTCAGGCGTTGCCCTGAAAAGTCTTGGGTACAGTGAAGAGGTAACGTTACTCTAGACCAAGTCATCACTGGTCTCCTCCCAGGGGTGTGGGGAGGATGCTGCCAAAAAGCTCTGGATTTTGTTTGTCCTCCCAACTGTCAACAAGTCTAACTAGTTCCTGGTGAGCCTTGCAGGTGAACTGATTGCTCTGTTTCTCCCCTTCTCATGATTTTATGACATAATGATTTGTATATTCAAGAATAAACCAGGACGGTGTAGGCAAGAAGCCTGTAACTGTGAGGTAGAAGGTGTGACAGTCAGCATTAGTTGTCTGCTTGGCAAGATGGAAAATCACCAGAGAGACAAACCTCTGGGCACATCTGTGAGAGGTTATTGGGTTGACTGAGAGGGCAAGGCACACCCTAAGTGTGAGTGGTACCGTTCCATGTGCTGCACAGTAGATAAAAGTAGAAAGAACTCGGTACAGTGTCCATCTCCTCCTCTGCTTCCCGACTGCAGAGGCCATGTGACTGACCACTTCAAGCTCCTGCTGACATCACTGCGCTGCCAGAATGGACAGTACCCTCAAAGTGTGAGCCAAAATAATCCCTTTTCCTCTTAAGTGGCTTTTGTTATGTTAGGATAGTTTATCACGGCATCAGGAAAAGTAACTAATATTGTCGTTATCCCTACCGACTTCCAGGTACCCATGCTGGGAAGGGGAGGGAAGAAGGGGGAAAGGGGAGGAGAAGGGAAGGATAGGGAAGAGGGAGAGGAGAGGAGAGGAGAGGAGAGGAGAGGAGAGGAGAGGAGAGGAGAGGAGAGGAGAGGAGAGGAGAGGAGAGGAGAGGAGAGGAGAGGAGAGGAGTTGTATCTGTAGTTTCATCCAGGCAAATTTGAGCATCTTTGTTGATCTGGTTTTTCTCTTCTGTACTTCATTGTCCAAAAAGTAAGTCAATAAAACTGGTTTATTGCACAGAACTTCACTACCTTTTGAAACTGCCCATCTAGGCTGGCTCCTGTGTAATCAGAACTATGGATGGGAAAGGTGTTACAAACCCAAGAGCCTCCTAAAGTGAGGTGATCAAGAAAGAACACAAAAAACTTTTAAATACTGCTTGGTTTTCTTATGAAAATTAGTTCTCAAACTGGGCCATTGTGATGCACGCCTTTAATCTCAGCACTCAGGAGGCGAAGCTAGGCAGATCTCTGTGAGTTCGAGGCCAGCCTGGTCTGCTAGAGCTAATTCCAGGACAGGCCCCAAAGCCACAGAGAAACCCTGTCTTGAAAAAAAAAAAAAAAAATTAGTTTTCCTTCAGTATCTCCAATCCTTTATGAAATGGTTTCTTTACTCCCTGCCTCCTTAAGAAGCTAAGTGGTATTAATTACCATGCCTACCACACAGAACCCTCAAGAAATGCAGAAAAATATGTTTAATAACCCACCCACTCACAGAAAACAACTAACCTCTTCTTTATAAACGTAAACCAAAAAATAAATACATCTTTTCTGAATTCGCATTCTCTTCATAGAAAACAGCTTAGCTGTGTTCTTCTCATCACCCAGCCCTTGACCTAAGAGTACAGGATCAACTTCTCAAAACAAGAATAGCATGGATGCAAAAGCCAAGCCATGACTCCTCCTGTCTAGATTTCGATAGGTGGCTCCTGTCACTTCCGTGGCCTGCACAAGATGCCATGTCTATCTTGCTACCTTCTCTATCACAACGGAAGTATTTTCAGATTCCGTGGTTCATGTTAGTCATTCCATCAAGGATCCAGTAATAATCAGAAAAACAACTATGGACTCGCACAAACTCAGCAGACATTTTATTAAAATGATTTCCTGTTTGCTTTGAATTTTACAAAACAATTTAAGTAATGTTTTAATTATATTATATAACTGGATTTTTCCTGAGTTTACTAATCATTTTGTCATGTAAAAATATGTGATGCGTACTAATTATCACATGATGATGGCAGACAACCAAGCAGCCTGCTTTCGCAGAGTTCTGATCACCTCAGCAGCCAGGCACACGTTATAAAATGCCACGAAGCTGGTGGAGTTAAGACTTGGATAAATCTTAAACAATGGCAGCTCTTTCTGTTCACAGGGTAATCCATCTGGCTCTGCCTCGACCTCAGGAGCCCATACTGCATTCATCCTTAGGAATCTCCAGTTTATAAAACTGCAACCCCCACATGAAACAGCACAGCACCAAGGTCTGTTAATGGAACCAAATGGCAATCTTAGTGAAAAATCCTTCTAAACACAGCAGTCTAATCAGTACATTTTAACACATTTCCTGCGCAGTGTTTGGTTGGATGTCTTTTGTGCTTAGAAATTGAGACTTCTCCTCTTCCACAGTTTCCAATTGCTTTGATAAGGGTGTTAAATGCAAGCGTCACCATGTCTATTATTAACCATTCCTGGGAATAAGAACGACGGCTGTCATGCAGTGGTCTCACTCCCTGAAAATGTCAAGGTGAACAAACAACATAGAAAGACCTGCATTTCCCTGATGACTTATTTTTAGGCAAATATAATTCAATTTTTAAAGATTATGCCCAATTGTCCAATGAAGAGTGGTCGGCCTTGAAAACCATATGCAGACCACCAACAAAAATGGACTCAGCAGGTTAGACTGCATATTTATGCATCACATACATGCATATGCCCATATATTCCATAACACTAATAACCAAAGAAAAAGAAGAGAGGTTATTAACTTGAGGAGCCCATCGGAGGGGTTCACAGGAGGATTGCTGAAAGCTATAAAAGAAAGGAAAGAGGGTGAGGAGATGATGGAATTCTGACTCAATTGAAAACATACTTTAAAAAATTGTAGGTACAAAAGAAGCCGTGAACGCACACACTCTATAATTTCTCTTCTGAGAAAGAAAAAGAAAGAAAAAACTTTCAAAGTCATTGTTGCAGCATCTAAATAGTTTCCAAACAAGGACAGTTGAGTTGATTGATGTTGTCTGTGTTCTAGTGATTTATAAGACTTAATAAATACATAACTCAAATTGCAAGTCCTGCTGAAAATAAGCTTGGTCCTCAATAAAGGTAGCTAGAACATCAGAGGTCTTCTCATAAGAAACTTAGTAATTCATAATTGGTGGCCTTATTTCTAAGAGCCAAAGAAATGAAAACTTTAATTATTCTTTATGCCCAGTTTCACTACCAAACCTCATGCAACTTGCTGTTACCATTTCCGGTGAGCCCACCACTGTCAAGCTTGTGCAACACTGAGTCTTCCTGAAATCAGTGATCTATGAAAGTGTTGGATTTTAGTTGCTTTTAGACAATCAAAGTCCACTCTTTGGGCTCTTACAGAAGTTCTGATTGTCTGTGGTGTGCTGTGGAGCACATTCTAAAGGCCAAGCCTCTGATTTCCATGTTGTCAATTTCCATGGCAGTAATTCTCTCACACAGCTGAACTCAAATTAGCAACACCAGGTCACCAGATGGGAACCTAGGCAGGTATATGTGATCTAGTCCTAGAAACAAGAAAAACAAGTTCTACCAAGTTCTAACACACCATAGCTGATTGCTGACTAAAAAAATATCTGGCATAAGAAATCGGAAATGATTAAAAGATGGAAAGTGAAAAACAATAGCCTAGAATGCCAAGAGCCAGAAGCAATCATTGTTAATGTGGTATGTGGCACTAACGGACACCACGAACAGCCCTTGCACAGGATTCCAGAATGCCTACGTTTAGTTCCGTGTTTGTAGAAACTATGGAAATTTCAATGCAATCTCAGGCTTTAATCATTTGTAATAAGAAATCAGATAAAGAAGGAACTGCACTCAGTGAAAGAAAATAGATTGGCTGAGCATTGACAGAGATTTCAGCAATGGATTTTTAGCAAAAGCTGTGAGAAAATAAACTCGGAAGTTAGACCTACATTCCTACATTGTGTGCTGACAGTAGAGGAGGAGCCTGAGTCTGGAAAGAGACATCAGGACAAAAACAGGTCACTTACTATGTGGAGGAAAATTTGACAACTACCAGACAACCATGTTGATTTATAAAAATCACACAAAATTTTTCCATCAAAAACTATAGTTTTTTGACACCAAAAACATGACCCTTGAAAAGGAATCAACAGTTCTGAGAAGCATCACAAGCCCAAGAAAATTTAAAGTTCCTTGTTAAACAGAACACATTTTAAAGAAGGAAGAAAACAGATGTGACTAAAATTGTCACTGCAAAGTCAACATTGGATGGCAACAACCGTCTTCTTATTTGGAGTACATATGAACAATAAACTGTGCAGCTATTCATCAGTGTTCTGGATAGTCACCTGCGATTGTGGTTCACAGTCTATAACTCTAGCTGCAGAGGACTTCAAAAGCTTGATTTTCCATCATGACAGGCTGAGATGGAAGAGGCTACAGAGACTCTTATCTCCAAAAGAACATGTGATATGCTTATATCACAGCCACCATGAAAATCAGCGTAGTGGTTCTTAGGAAGATGAGACTAGATCTACCCTAAGATACCACTCTTTGGTATCTGCCCAAAGGACACTTCATCCTACCACAGAGACCCTTTCTCAGCCATGTGCTTGCTGCTCAGATGTAGCCTTACTTACTACCTTGGTGTTCCTGAGGTTTGATAGTATTCTTTCTACTAGATAGAGTGTTCTTTTCTCATTGGCAAAATACTCCTTCCCATTGGCAAAGTACTCATTTCCCATCAGCTAAAACTAAGGGTCATGTGGAAACCTAACACAAGAAGTTTCTTAAAATATGTACATATAAGAAATAAACCTCAATGGAGCTACCAAATAGTGGGGAAGACAAAGCCCCGAGTAGACATCTCTTGTCACCAAATGAAACCCCCAGTTCCAGAATAGCTTATATCTAATCACGTTGTTCGCCAAAGGGGTCCCATGGAAATTCTCCCATCCACCCAGGCTATTGTTTGTTCTCCACAGACTTAGAGTAAGGCCCTATAGCTGAGGACACACCACACAAGTCACTGAACACTGAGAAGTTGAGCTGGTAGCTACCTAGAGCCTTCACCCCTACCAACTTACTAGTGTTCATGGTAATGGGAGGTACTCTACACACTACCAGAGGAGAAAGGTAAGCACCAACCCAGCTTTAAACCCTTCCATCTACAGTGGTGCCTGCCTGCAAACACACTGGTACAGCAGTAGCATGAAGCTTGTAGCCAACCGATATCTGACTGGATTTAAGGCCTACTCCATGAGATGAAACCCATACCAGACACTGCCTGGGTGGCTAAGAACCTAAGGCTAGATAGGCCAAGGACCTAGAGGAAATCCAAACACTGTTGTTCTACTAAAGGAACACAGCAAGGAAACAACTCCTAGCAACATTCTCTATACTCACAGATCGGTGTCTTGCTCAACTATCATCAGAGAAGCTTCCTCTTACGGTAGATGGGAACAAAATCAGATCCACAGTGGGACAATAGGCAGAGAGTAAGAGACCTTGGAACACTCAGCCCTAATGGTTGTCTCCATCAAAGCTCTCCTCCCTTCTTAATTAAGGTTCTTTCCTCTCAGCTGGCTTCAGCTTCTGTCAAGTTAACATAAAACTATAGATAGAACATTAAATTTTATGTCACCTGGAAGAACTGAATGTCATCAGTCACCTAAATCTGCTCAGGTAGTAACAGCAAAATGTCAGAGCATAGGTGGCTGATACGCAGGAGTTTTTCTCTTGTAGCTCAGAGACTACACAGTCTAAGATCAAAGGACCAATGGATTCATATTGATGCAGGCCAGACGCTGCCCATAACGGTGCGCAGATAGTGAGAGGGACCGTGTAGATCTCTTAAGATTTCGCAGCACAAGTCCATGCAGCAAAACCCTGTCATAGCTTTTCCACTAGGGCCTATGAACTCCCAAGCCAAGGGATTTCAACCAGCTTTAAAGGACCTTGTGGGGAAAAAAAAATCCTGAAACCAATCAGAAAGCATTTGGTCATCACCATGACAGTTAAGGTCATCCACCCATGGGCAGTTCTGTTGTGTATCGCATAGCAGGGTCCTTCTGGGTAAGGCTATAGCAAACATGTACTTATAGTGAAAGCAATCCAAACAAACTAAAATCTTCAGAGAGCTGGAATACTAGAAATATCTCAATACTACGCAATAATCCAAGATTTCTGCGATCCAATTGCCTACCATGATGCTAAAATACTTCTCCCCCCCCCACTTTTACAACTTTCTATTTTTATCTTTCTTCACACAACCTTGTTTTTAACAGTCATATCTATAGAGAGAACACTAACGCTGCTACAAGCTTCTGTAGCACCAACACGGGAATGTGAGCTGCATCCAATCTCATATAGTTCCTGTCAAGACAGAAAAATGTGTGCTGTGTGCGACATCCCCTCTGTTGCATTATCAGATACATCGTACCTGGCAGGGTAGAAATGCCATTTTGATTGAGTCAGTGAGAAGCAAAGCCCGTCGTTTTCCAGAGATGATGACTGCAGGAATTTCCACAGGCTAGTTCCAGCTTGATACATTTGCGCAGTGTTATTTAACCTGTACCGCGCTGTTATTACTGTTACTGGTTCACACATTTATGCCAGGCAAGCCCTCTGCCCATGAATGTTTATGTGATGGCATCCAGAACAGACCAAAATGCTAATAGTATTTAAGTCTATTAAGAAATACTTATGGACCACAAAAATATATCTCACTAGGCCTGGAGTCAATGAGTTTTCAAGCATTCTTGCAAATAAGAAAGTGCTGACTTCTCAATCAGCAGTTTGGTTTTGGTCCTGAAATCTTATATGATTTCCTGGTTGTTAAAATCAGGTGTATATGTGTGTTTCTATTACATTTACATATTTATTTGTGTAAATGTGTGTGTCTGAGCACACAAATGCTGTGGCATGCATATGGAGATATGTGGACAACTTCTGGAGTCAGCTTTTTTTTTTTTCCTTCTAGGGTTCTTATGGGTTCTAGAGATCAAAGTCACGATTTCAGGCTTGCCAGCAAACACCTCTATCGAATAAGCCGCCTCATCAGCCCAGATTTGGAATACTAAGTGGTAATAAAATCAAAACATTTTAGCTTCTGAAAAATGACAGAAATTGCAGTGACTCGGTAGCGGCTTGCCTTTTATCTGGTTCCACGTTGCATGACGCAGCCGTGCATCGGGTCATGCGCAGAGCCTGGCTTACATTCTAGCTCAGGCAACAACCGGTGACTCGTCAGTGGTTCCAGCACAAACTACCTCTTCCTGGTCAAATAGTAAATAACAGATCCCTGCATGGTTGGAGACGTATTAGCACTATCAGCACGAGTGTGGCAGCGTAGTTAAGACGTGTGATTCTCCAGAGTGATTCCCAACTCAGGCTGGATGCCCAGATCCCTAGGGGATTAAAGAAATCTCCGTGATTTCAGTGCTGCCCACATCAGTTAAACTCCTCAGACCTGTGAGGGAAGGGCTCAGGCACCAGTGCTTCCGATTTCAACAATATTCTGATGCGCAGGCAAGGCTGAACACGGCTGGCCTGAGTCGTGCAGGCCAGTCACTCAGTCGTATCAGCAGAGCCAGCACTGAGCTCACTCTCACCGACCCTTTCCTGGAAAACGATTTTTCTTCTTGTCCCTTGTACGACCATAGAACTCCATGACAATCCCAAACAGGAACGCTGCTCATTGCAAGAGAAAAGGACCTGGACCTAAAGCACTTGAACTGTGTTTACTCATCTCATTAACATTTCAAAGAAAATTGATCACAGGAAATTATACTGTACCCTAGTTTGCTGTGCCCAAGTTACTCAAGCAAGTTTACAGAGAAAGACCGCTGCTGAAGCATTATTTGTAATAGCCAGAACCTGGAAACAACCTAGATGCCCCTCAATGGAAGAATGGATAAAGTGTGGCACATCTACACATTAGAGTACTACTCAGCGGTAAAAAACAATGACATCTTGAATTTTGCATGCAAATGGATGGAAATAGAAAACACTATCCTGAGTGAGATAACCCAGACCCAAAAAGATGAATATGATATGTACTCACTCATAAGTGGATTCTAGCCATAAACAAAGGATATTGAGCTTATAGTTCATGATCCTAGAAAAGCTAAGAAATAAGGTGAACTCAAAGAAAAACATATATAGATCCTCCTGGAAATTGGAAGCAGACAAGATCACAAGGCAAAAGTTGGTAGCACAGGGGTGGGATAGGATGGGGGGAAGGGGAAAGGAGGAGAGAGAAGGGAGAGGGGAGGGTTGGGGAGAGCTTGGGGGAGTGGAATGGTTGAGATGGAGGAAGGGCAGATATGGGAGAAGGGAAGAAGATATCTTAATTGAGGGAGCCATTTAAAGGTTGGCAAGAGGCTTGGCTCTGGAGGGTTCCCAGGAGTCCACAGAGATGACCCCAGCTAGGACTCTGGGCAGTGGAGGAAAGGGTGCCTGAACTGGCCTTGTCCTGTAGTCAGACTGATGACTATCTTGAATATCACCTTGAATAGAGCCCTCGTCCAACGACAGATGGAGATAGAGACAGAGACCCACATTGGAGCACTGGAATGAGCTCCCAAGGTCCAGATGAAGAGCAGAAGGAAGGAGAACATGAGCAAGGAATTCAGGACCACTTCAGAAAAAGACAAGATCTCCTGAGTAAATTGGGAGCATGAGGACAATGGGAGAGGGTAGAAGGAGAGGGAATAGAAAAGGAAGGAATTAGAGAAAAATATATAGTTCAATAAAAACAATTTTAAAAGTTTTAAAAAGTATAAAAAAAAAAGAGTGAATGACTTCAATACCCCATTTTCTCCAAACGACAGGTCATCTGTACAAAAAATGAGCAGAGAAACATCAGAATGAATTGACATCATACATCAAAGGGGCTAGGCAGATATTTACAAAATATTTTATCCAAACACCAAAGAATACACATTCTACTCAGTGGGACATGACAGCTTTTCTAAAATAGATCACAGCCTTGGATGCAAAATAAACCTTTACCAATTCAAAGAGATTGAAATCTCTCCTTGTATACTATCTGCTCACAATGCAACAAAATTTAAAACTGACAGGGGAAAAAATCTCATAAATAAAGAAACTTATGGAGATCAAGCAACTTGTTACTTATCAAAGATCAGCCTCAAGGAAAGAAGTGGAAATTCTGGGGAGAAAGTAGTTTAAACTAAGTGGAATCTTATTGTTTGTGACTATTGTAAAGGGTGTTGCTTCCCCGATTTCTTACTCAGCCTGTTTATCATTTGTATACAAGAGAGCTACTGAATTTTTAGTTTAGTTAGTCTTGTATCCAGACATATCACTGAAGTTTTTTTGGGGGGAGGGGGGTTGGTTTTTTGGGAGGTTTTTTTTGGTTTTTTTGGTTTTTTGGGTTTTTGGGTTTTTTTTTTTTTTTTTTTTTTTTTTTTTTTTTTGACAGGGTTTCTCTGTGGCTTTGTTATCAGCTGTAGGAATTCCCTGGAAGATTTTTGGGATCATACTATTATAGCATCTGCAAATAGCAAAAATTTAACTTCTTCCTTTCGAATTTGTATCCCTCTTGATCTCCTTTTGATATCTTATTGATGGGCTAGAACTCTGAGTATTAATCTTGTGGCAACTCTAACAAAACAAGTGGAAGATCTGTATGACAAGAATTTTAAGTCTTTGAAGAAAGAAATTGAAGAAGGGAAAAAAATGGAAAGATCTCCCATGCTCATGGATTGGTAGGATTAACATAGTAAAAAAAAATGGAAATTTGCAGGCAAATGGATGGAACTAGAAAAATCATTATGAGTAAGGTAACCCAGAACCAAAAAGACAAACATGGTATGTACTCACTCATAAGCAGATATTACAGATTCAATGCAATCCCCATCAAAATCCCAACACAATTCTTCACAGACCTCGAAAGAACAATACTCAACTTCAGATAGAAAAACAAAACATCCAGGATATCTAAAACAATCCTGTATAATAAAGAAACTTCTGGAGGTATTACCATCCCTTACTTCAAGCTCTACTATAAAGCAATAGCAATAAAAGCATGATGGTATTGACATAAAAACAAATAGGCAAACCAATGGAATCAAATCAAAGACCCTGTTGTAAATCTGCACTCCTGCACTGGGGGCAGGAGTACAAGGGATCTGGTTGGGCATGTTGGCAGGTTGGAGTCAGAAAGGAAGGGGAGAGTAATGAAAGAAATGTCTTGATTGGTGGAGAGGATATTTCTGAGTTAGGGAAAAACCTGGTGGCAGGGAAAGTCCCAGGAATCCACAAGGATGACCCCATATAAGACTCCTAGCAATAGTGGAAAGGGTGCCTGAACTGGCCACCTCCTGTGATCAGATGGGTCATCATAGAGCCTTTATCCAGTAACTAATGGAAGCAGATGCAGAGATTCACAGCCAAGCGATGGAGCAAACTCAGGGGGTACTGTTAAAGAGAAGGAGGAGGGATTGATGAGCCAGGGGGTTCAAGGTCATGACAGGGGAACCCACAAAGAAAGCTGACCTGAGCTCCTGAGAGCTCACAGACTCTGGACCAACAGTGAGGGAGTCTGCATGGAACCAACCTAGGCCCTCTGCATTTGTGTGATGGTTGTACAGCTTTATCTGTTTGTGGGACCCCTAGCAGTGGGACCAGGACCTGGCCCTGGCTCTTGAGCTGGCTTTCGGGAACCTATTCCCCTTGCTGGGATGCTCTGCCAAGCCTTGATGCAGGGGAGGAGCTTGGTCGTGTCTCAATTTGATGTGCCAGGCACCCATGGGAGGACTGCCCCTTTCTGAACCAAGACAGAGGAGGAGTAGATGGGGAGTGGGGTAGATCAGAGGCAGGGAAGTGGGACTGGGAGGAGAAGGAGGAGAAACACTGGTCAGTTTCTAAAATAAATGAAAATTTTTAAGTAATTTTTTTCAAAAAAGTAGAATCTTGATGAGCTGCCCAAATTTGAGTTTTTATCAGGAACACACTGACTTGGCAAGGCGCACAGCACAAGAGGTAGAAGCAAGGAAATTACAGTTTGAGGTTACAGCTGCCCAAAGCCCATTCTGAATTTTTACGAAGCAAACTTCCCTGCAAATGTCATGGCTATGACTGCAAGACAGAACTTCACTGAACCCACTGCTATTCAGACTTAGGGCTGCCAGTTGCTCTAGGTGGATATGGTTGGAGTAGCTCAGACTGAATCTTGGAAGACATTATCTTACTTACTGCCACCACTCTCCACCTATTTTGAGTGTGGCAGATTTGTCCCTGGGTGAGGTTTGTTGATCTGGAGGAGCTTCCTACAGGACAGAACCTGTGGCAGTTCGAATGTAATTGGCCCTACAAGCCCATAGGGAGTGGCACTCTTAGGAGGTATGAGGTGGAAAGTTTTTCTGTATATGTGTTGTCTTTACTTGTTAATGAATAAAGAAATTGCTTTTGGCCAAAGGCTTAACAGAGTAAAGCCAGGCTGAAAGAGATATAAAGAGAGAGTAGGCAGAGTCAGGAGAAGCCATGTAGCCCCACCAGAGACAGCAGCCCAACAGAATTTTACTTACCTGGTAAGCCACAGCCACACGGCGATACACAGATTAATGGAGATTAGTTAGTTTAAGATATAAGAGTTAGGCAGAAATACATTTAAGCTATTGGTCAAACAGTTTTGCAAATAATATAGTTTCGATGTGATTCTATCATGGTCTGGGCAGCCAGGGACGAAAAAGCAGCCTCTGCTACTACAGATGTATAGCTTTGTTGGAGTCGATATGGCCTTGTTGGAGGAAGTATGTCACTGTGGGGAGGGTCTTGAGGTTTTCTATGCTCAGGACTTCAGCTACTTTTCCGTCACCACATCTGGCTGCATGCTTCCATGCTCCCCATCATGATGATAGTGGACTGAATCTTCTAAATTGTAAGTGAGTCCCCTCAATTAAATGTTTTCCTTTTAAGAGTTGCTGTGGTCATGGTGTCTTTTCACAGCAATAAAAACCAAGTTAAGACAGAAGTTGGTACCAGTGATTGGGATGTTGCTGTGATAGACCTGACCACACATTTGTCTGAAGGAATATGGACCTTGAAACTGTGAATTAGAAAAGCAATTGAACTCTTTAAGTGCTGCTTAATGGGCCAGACTAGCAGGTGAATGGAATTAATTAAATGTATTAATGCGATTTGAACAACTGGGGGGGGGGGCTTGCCCAAGAAGTTTCAGAAGAGAATATTAATATGTGGTCTAGAGATCATTCTTGGGTATTTTGGTGAGGAAAGGGACTGCTTTTTGCTTTGTACAATGAGTATACCTGAGGCTAAAGTATATTAACTCCATTGTCAGAAGAAATCTCAAAACAGAACAGTCTATTATAGGCTCTGTCAAGTGATGACCAGTTTTCATGCTTATAAAGATTTATAATGGAAAGGGGAAAGCTGAGCAGGGCAAATTACAAAAGGAAAATTTTGATGAGAAAAAGAGCACCAGAAGCAGAAAGGAGCTACATCCTGTGTTCGAGGAGATAAAGAAATTAAGAAATGGAATAAAGGGAGTGGTGGCCTCATGGCAAGATCCCTCTCAGCTAAATTTCCAATTTGTGGAAAGAAACTAAAGAAAAGTTTAGACGCCAAATGTGGTCAAGCACACCTTTAATCCCAGCACTGGGAAGGCAGAGGCTGGAGGTCTCTGAGTTTGAGGCCATCTTGGTCTACAGAACAAGTTTTAGGACAGCCAAGCTTAGACAGTGAAGGGCAGAAAGCTGGCAGAGATGTAATTGAATGAGGGGACCATGTCCAGGCACAGTAAGCAGCAGAACTTGCACATTTGGCCACATGGTTCTAGCTTTAGAGCTAAGGATAGAAGAAACGGGTTACGGAATTTGCCTCCACCATGCCTAAACAAAGTCGCTGAGGCAAGGTATTTGTCAGGGGTGTCCCTGAACAAAAGCCTAGCAGATAGGCCATTTTGTGAAGCTGTGAAGTTGAACCCTGGATTGCCTTGAAGAACCCAAGATGTTGGAGATGCCAAAGTTGTGGGATATCTATCAAAGAGAGCTACTAACAGGGAGTGGAACCAGCCCAAGAGAAGGAAGCGTGTTGCAGTCAACAAAGCTGAACAGTCAGAGATCTAAAGAGCATTTCTACATTGGACATGGAGAGACAGAGTTTGGAGTTTGCCCAGCTGGATTTTGGTCTTGCATTGGTCCAGTGTTTCCTCACTATGCTTCCTTCCCTGAGTTTTGGAGTGGTATTCTATATCCTGTGCCATTATATGTTGAAAGTGTGTGATCTGGTTTTATTTATTTTGAATTTACAAGGATTACAGTTAAGAGTTTACATGAATCTCAGAAGATAGTTTGAACTTTGAACTTTTAAACATTGTTGAGACTGATAAACTATAGGGACTTTTGAAGTTGAACTAAATGCATTTTGCATTATGATACTGTTACAGGCTTGTGGGGGTCGTGGAGTAGAATGTAGTAGTTTGAAAGTAATTGCCTCCCATAGTTTCACAGGGAGTGGCACTATAGGAGGTGGGGCTTTGTTGGAGTGGGTATGGCCTTGTTGGAGAAAGGGCGTCCTTGCAGGGGACAGCTTTGAGGGTTCCTATGCTCAGGATGCTGCTGCGTGTCTAAGTTGACTTCCTGTTGCCTGTAAGATGTAGGACTTCAGCTACTTTTCCAGCACCGTGTCTGCCTGCATGCTGCCATGCCTCCTATCATGTTGATAACAAACTGAACCTCTGAAACTGTAAGTGCGCCCCCTCAATTATGTTTTTTTATCATTGTTGCTGTGGTCATGGTGTCTCTTCACAACAATAAAAACCCTAACTAAGACAGTCATCAGCCACTTTATGATCGGATTTCAGTCATACTCCATAAGATAAAACCCATACCTGATGCTTTCATTGATTCTAAAACAAACAAACAAAAAAGACTAGACAGATTATTGGCCCAAAAGAAGAACCTACTATGGTTGACATAGTATTAAACTGACTTCAAATAAGTTACTTGAAAAGTTATTTCATAGAAATAATAAAAAATACATCTCAAAGGCCTTATCAAAAGAGTTTCTATTTGCAGCAGATGATGATTAACACAGAGATCCAAATGGATCAAGGTAGAGAGAATAAGAGACTACAGAATTCTCATGCCCAAATATACTTATTTATTTGTTATAAATATATATGCTACAACTTTTCCTCCCAAGACTCAGGGATTGTTGCAGATGAGGGGGCAGAACAAGTGTAAGAGCTAGAAAGAGTAGATGCCTACAGAGAAACAGTGTCCTCTGAACACAGCACGGCAGCAGCATATATGAACTCACAATGGTTGGGATAGCATTCACAACACATGTGCAAGTCCAAGACAGACCAAATGCTGTCTAGGAGAGGAGAGGTCAGCACAAAACCACATGCCTAGCTAGGGAGTTATCGGCAACTGTTAGCTGCTGAAAGAGGGAGAGTCAGCTTTCTCTGAAAGTGGAACCTTTCAGAAATTAACCATGTTCGATTGGAGGACACACACCTAAGAATATGTGGGTAACACAATTTTGTCTTGATGTGTTTAATTTAAAAAATATTAAAAGGACATAAAGTTGCATCAGTAGGGAAGGTGGGGTGGATCTTAGAAGAATTGGGGAGAGTAAATATGACCAAAGCATGTTGTGCCATATTCTCAGGGTACTAATAAAAATGTTTTTAAAGAAAAAGAAAATCCTTCACCCTTGATAGCTCATCTCTTTGGACACTTCAGAAAATTAGTAGGGAAACTTAAACAAATGTCAACTCACCCTAGGCAGGGAACTAACAACAAATGCCAAGTAAGAATACCACTAACTTGTTCAACTTGAAAATCAATGAATTTGTTGGTTTTACATGTAGGAATGTGGGTGAGAGGTTGCTTTAGGAGCAGAAATGACTCAAAGACCGCTCATCGTCACTCTGCTTGGGTGACAGCTTGTGTGAGCTGGAGGGAGTGGTGCCTCTTCTAGGCAGCTCAGCTGGCCTCTGCTTCCTCCAGGAAGCTCAGCTTGTCCGATTTCTCTCAGCAGTCCTTGCTGCTTATGTACACTTGAGACTGAAGGACCTAGAGAACCTTGTCAGTTTCAGGTGCTTCCTGAAGCTTAGGAGTTGTTTACTTCCTAAATTTAAAGAGCTTCCCTGCAGGGTGGCATGTTTTGCCTCCCTTTAGACCATCCTGTCTGTGCTTTAGATTCCTTCCAAGACAGAATGTTTTATCTTAGAGGAAATTGCTATGCCAAGATCATCCAGGCCCCAGCTAATACAAAATCACTCCTACGCTGCCCTACTTCAGCAAAAGTCTGTCTTTACTCAGAATCCCCCATTCCCAGGTGTTTCCTCTTGGTCATTTTACCTCCACTAACTCCACTCAGCTCCTTGACTGTAAGTCTCCACTTCTTTCTGTGCTGTATTCAGAATGGAGCCCATGCCTACTGTGAAGCATCCTCTCATTACAATAACCCTGCATAAAATATTATTCTGTTTTTGCCACATTGCTGTCCAGCTCTGAGTTTTTCTTTAATGATATTTAATTTGTGATAATAAACTTATAGAAAAAGAGTAATAAACATTTGCTTCAACCTGAAAGTTTTTGATTTAAAGTGCTTACATATATTGAAAACTCAGATCCATGACTTTGAAACACAAAGTTCTCTGTTTATCTGTAAAATGTGTGTAGCTTGCCCCCAGAAAATCCTAAGCATCCCTTAGATGTGAACCTCTGTTTGCCCCTCTTGAAAATGTGACAAGGGTTCAGATTCCAGGTCCATTCAATTCTTGGCTCTCCTGCTCGGACTGCCAATTAGAGCATTCTGTAGTACAGACATCTGTCCACTGGACGGAGACCAGCTCATTTCACAAAGCAGTTGTCAAATGACACTGACGTTCCGTGGCAACCTGCGTTGGATTCAAACCCGTGCCCTCTGAGGTTACACGGCTTCCTCTTCTACCACTGAATCCTTTACATGGCCAGAAGTTAGGCACACGCATTTCCAAAGCTAACTAATTACAAAATCAAAAAGTCATCCTCGTGTCCTTTGGTTTATGGAACTTTTACTGGTGCTTACATTTGCTACCTAAGCTCGCTTTTATTCTTGGAATCTGTGAGTTTTCAAGTCGTTTTGAAAGAACTGTATGTACGAAACATGATTTAGATGGATTTTCCTTGAGCATTTGCTGTCTGGTACGCAAGGAGCTAATGATGCCAGCTTCAATTTCCTAACGGTACCGGGTGACTACCTGAGAAATCCATTTTGTCTCTGCACTATAACTAATTTTTCTTCCCAAAGTAAGAAGTTCCATAATGAGAAAGGTAATGCTTGAAACTACATTAGTCTGAATGCAGTCTAGTTTCTCAACTACATATAATTACTTTGAAAGAGAAAAATCATAAAAATAGCTTTATTGTTACATTTTTGATAGTGGGTGTGTGATGTGATTAGCTTACAGGTAAAGATTATTATGTAACTATATTGATTGGGGCACCTGGATCTTCCACGTTTAATGGAATCATACGGACGGGCAAGAAGAGGAATAAAATTCTGCCTGTTTCCATTCCGCCTCCTAAGCATCTATCAGGAGAGAAGCCTTGCTCACGAGTTAGGAGGGGCAGTGGTTAGAGAGGCTTCAATGATTCCAGATCATGGGTATAAGCAAAACAAGATGCTGTGCCAATGTCTTGTGGTATAATGTTAAAATTAATTGAGCTATGGTAAAACTATGCGGCTAAGATGACGGCTGTGCCATAAGACGCACAACACAGGTGGCTGTCAGAAGGAGCGTGTCATTCCGAACTTCAGCAAGCTGCAGACAGGAGCTAACCACACTGAACCAGACCCTGTTTGTCCCTGTTTTACCTTTGTAGAATGCATGTGTTGAATAAATCCCACCGTCTATTTAGACAGGAAAAACAACACAAGATATAAAGGTCCACCCATCACTCTGTATTGCCAGGGCAATTCAGTTTTCTTTTTTTTCCCCCCACAACCAATGGCCCCTATAGCCTCAGCCTGTTAAAAGTACAAACGTTTTAAGATGTGGGGAATATTTGCACCAAGGACAGGGCTTGACCAGATATAATTATCTGGATTTAGATAAACTCTCAATCTGGCTTTCTTTAACTTGAATAGAAAAGCGTCGCACACTTCAGTGAACAGGAATGGATTTGGAAATGAACATTTGGTTTATCTGTGAGAATATTTCCCCAGAATAACAGGCCTAAGATTGCTCGATGTGCTGCCCCGACTTCATTGTTGACCCAGAATGCATCAGTCTTCTGTTTCCACTCTCGGCGCCTATTTGCTGATTTCTGTTAATATTTATAACAGAAATAGTAGGTGAGGGAAAGCAAGACAATAGCAGACCCATTGAAATCTTTACTCTTTGTTTCTTCAGTGCTTCTTCTGCATTTTCTTGGGATAATTAGAGATAAATGGTATGGTATTATATTTGCTCAGATAGCAATACAAAAATGCCTATTTCTGTCATTTTCAGTAATAGACTTTCAAGCTATATTTTCCTCAAACTTGATCCTCATTATTCCGGTAATATTTAAGCTATTAATTTCTCCAGAGAGTGCTTTTTGAAAATGGTAAATTATAAGACAAATCCTAAAATTACATTTTCTTTAATTTACAGTATTGTTCAAGCCGTACTGTTAGCATAAATGAAAAGACTGAACTGCAGCCTGCAATAAAGCCCCGAGCATTAAACAGTTGGCTTGGAGACAGAAACATTAAGAATATGATTGAATTTTTTTTTACAGAAGATGAAATAACAGCGTGCGCAAAGGCTCATTTATGATAATTCTAACATTTCTGCTACCGTTATAGAAACGTAACAACATTTACCAAAGAAAAGGGAAAGAAAGAAAGAAACCAAGAGAGGTGAGGGGTTTTACCTTCTGCCCGACTGCAATGATATCAATTTTGCCCTTAGTGGAGTGATATTCACAGTTACATGGCTTCGCCTTCTTTTGAGTTTCAAGTTTACCCTTTGGGAGAAGAAAACACACACACAAAGCAGGGCTTTTCAAAACCGAAGTCAGTGAAAGCAAATGTGTATGTACTCCATGTCTAAAGGCGCAGGCGTGTTATAAACATGTAACAAAGGCTACGAAGGCCCTCAAGCAGTCTGTTACTGGGGAAGACAATGGCGTCTCTAAGGGTCTATAAAACATCAGCACTCTGATTTATTTCATCATGAAAAGGCATCAATTATGCTAATGTACAATGAAATCATGTGGAAGTTTGCCCTGAGACTAAAGGTGTATTTAAGTCATTTATTTAGTACGCTTCATTACACCCTGGTTATATCTACTTTCCTTTTGTTTTACCTTTTTCAAGGATGGGAATTTGAAAAGAAAGATAGAAGCTACCCTTCATGTGATTTGAAGACCAATCTTCTTGAAGACATGGACAGTCTGGTACATTGCTAACAATAACCAAGGGCAAGGCAAAGAAAGGGAAGTTGTCCCAGACTAAAATCACTACCGCCATCTAGTGGCAAATGACTGTGAGTCTCCCAAATTCCCCAACACATCAACAATTTTGAAAGGCTGTTTTGTTTTTAAATAGGTCCCTATGTCAGAGATTTACAGAATTTACAGAAAATTCAGCGGGTTTTTGTTAGCTTTCTGGAAGACTTTACTACAACCTGAAGAAGCGTTTAGTCCGTAGCTGCAGCGTTTCGCTTCGGAGGCCGATATCACAAAATGACAGGGCTGCCGTCCAGGTAGGCAGACTTGACACTTGTGGACAGAAGAGAATACATGCTAATGGCCAGTAAGTGATGAAGCCACATCAGAATGGTGCCCCCAATGCAGCACGTTGGGACTTCCAGAGACCCCGGCGGCAGAAGCCTTTGACGTTGTTTTTAAACTTTAGAGAACCAGTGTCCAGCCTTGTACCCTGAAGCAAGGAACAGTAACAGGATGCTCACCATGAGGAATCTGAATGACAGGCCCTGCTAAATTCACCCCAGTTTACTGTCGTGGGCTCATATCCGTTTTTGTCTAATCATATTAAACCATACAACTGTCCATTTCTCATCTAACTGAAGCATAAAAATGCAGTTTCTCCTGTTTCTTTGGCTCTGCATTTCTGAAGGCTACTCTACCAGATAGAACTGACTAAATGTATTCTGTTTTGTTTTGTTGTCCTTACCTGTGGTAGAATACTTACTTGGTTGTATTTTTTAGTTTAATTTTTAGATTCTTTTATTTTGTTTTATGAGTGTTTTCCCTTCATGTATGTATTTGCATCACGTGCATGCCTGGTGCCCCCAGAGGTCAGGATAAGGTATAAGTAGAGTTATATAGAGGGTTTGAAGCCATTATGTGGGTGCTAGAAACTGAACCCAGGTCCTCTGAAAGAACAAGTGACCTTAGTCATTGACTCACCTGTTAAGCCCCTAATTGGTTTTTTTTTATATTTATTTATTTATTATGTATACAATATTCTGTCTGCGTGTTTGCCAGCACACCAGAAAAGGGCACCAGAACTCATTACAGATGGTTGTGAGCCACCATGTGGTTGCTGGGAATTGAACTCAGGACCTTTGGAAGAGCAGGCAATGCTCTTAAGCGCTGAGCCATCTCTCCCGCCCTATTTGGGGATTTTTGAGACAAGGTCTCACTTAAGCCCAGATAGACACTGAACATGCTGCGAGGCTAAGGATGATCTTGAACTCCTGATCTTCCTGCCTCCACTTCCCAAGTCCAGGGATTCCAGGCATTCACTGCTGTGCCTGGCTTTGGAAGGATGTTGTGTTGTTCCGAGTGTGAGGGAAAGTATTACATGTCCTACAGCATATGGACACACACACACGCGCACACACACACAACTCAGTTGAAAGTTCTCCTCAATGAACATGGACTTGGAAAGACTTCACGAGACTGACAAAATTTAAGTAGTTTTAAAACAGATGGGATGAATGATAAAACCAGAGAAGACCAAGAATGATGTGCCAGGCAGAGAAACAGAGAGAAGCCTGGAAGATAAGGTGTGGTGAGGGATGTTTGGAAGACAACGGGCAGCTTCCTCCCTGCAAAACTCTCTTGTAATCTGTGTAACCACGAAGGTGAGGTAGAGTCGGAGCTTGTAGAAATTGGCATATGATATAGTCATTAGGAGGGCCTTACAGGTCAAAATTAAAATGCTTCAGTATTTCCATGGACTGCACGTGACTTACAGACTTACACGTGCATTATTGTGTCCAAGAAACACAGGAAACTGTGCTCTTGACAGAAGCACAAGTCCATATTGTCTTCAGATTCTCTGAGGGTCACTGTTCTCTTAACCGGTGAAGAGTAAAGGTGAGGGGCATGCTGGTGTGCTGAGCTATGGGAAGCTCCTGTCACTGATGTGAAAGACACTGGGACATGAGCAGAGGGTTTACCCCCATGTTGTGCATTTTCCTTGTGCAAGTGACACAAGTGTGTGTGCCATCCCGATTATATGTACTTTGTTCCTCCCCTCTCTGGGCACTTAGCACTTCCCTGTGACATGTTTTAAGGTTATTGTTAGTTCTCTAATGATTTGTAGATCCATATATGCAATAGCTTTTCAAAATTATCCATAATTATGCCAGTCTTGTTCATTTGTTGTTGTTGTTTTGTTTTGATTTGATTGTTTTATTTTTATAAAGTTCATACAAGCTCAAGTGACCTGGGAAGAGGGAGCCTTGGTTAAGAAATTCCTCCATCAGATTGACCTGCAGGCAAATCTATGGCATACTGCCACCCCAAGGCAGATGGACTAGGTAATATAAAAAGGGAAACTGACCAAAAGAGCAAGCCAGTCTCTTGGCGTGTTCATAGATTACAAACCAGGAAATCATATAAAAAGGAGAAACCAGGTAAATCTATTTATAACTCATAACAACTCTTCGCAGATTTGTTTGACCAAGAACACTCTTACCATAGAACCCATACTAACTGCAAGGCAGAACTGTGTTCTCTGGGAAGCAGAGGCCATCACAACGGCAGACACAGGGATCTATGATGACAGAACTGATTTTCATGGGACTTATGTAGCATCTTAGCACTTACACAGATGAGTTTCTCTGACCCCAAACACTTTGTGTATTCACTTTCAAAAATACCAGAAATCCAGCAGGATAAAACAAAAAAAGGAATGCAAGTCTCACACTCAAGTACACAACCAATTCCAGAATAAATCTTCTGCTCTTTACAATAAAAACATCAGTTACTCATAAAATATGATTCCCCGGGGTCTAGAAAGATGTTTCAGTGGTGAAGAACTACTTGTTACTACTCTTGGCAAAGGACCAGGGTTTAATTCTCAGCCCTACATGCCAGTACACAGCCATCTGTAACTCCAGTACCAGGGAATTATTATTGCTCTCTTCTGGCCCGTGCAGGTAACAGGTGTGTGTGTGTGTGTGTGTGTGTGTGTGTGTGTGTGTGTTGCACATATGTGCATGTAAGCAAAACACTCACACATAAAATGATAGATCGTCAAAGTTTTTTATGATTTCCAATGTATGTATGAAAAAAAATGTATGAAAACCATTGCAACCAAGTCAGGAAATACTAATATCTAGATCCACATGCTTCTAGCCAGCCACAAACTATGGCAGATAGGACAGAAGAAAAGAAAGCAGAAAAGGATTCTTGATTCCACTTCCCTGGCTGTTGTAGGAGGCTGCTTGTTCATTTCCCGGCCGCCCAGACCCCCAAAATAACCACACAGATACTGTATCAGTTAAATCACTGCTTGGCCCATTATCTCTAGCTTCTTATTGGCTAACTCTTACATATTAATTTAACCCATCTCCATTAATGTGCGTATTGCCACGAGGCTGTGGCTTACAGGGTAAAGTTCCAGCATCTGTCTCCAGGCGCCCTCTTCTGGTGTGTCAGCATACATGGAGGCAGAACGTTGTATACATAATAAATCTTTAAAAATAATAATAATAATAATAATTAGGAGATGTGGCCTTCTTGGAGGAAGTGTGTCACTGAGGTGAACATTGAGTTTCCAAAACTCCACCACCATACTAGTTAGCGTCCTCTCCCTCTCTATCTATCTATCTATCTATCTATCTATCTATCTATCTATCTATCTTTCTATCTATGTCTCTGCCTCCTACTTGTTGAGAAGTCTCCAGCATCATGTCAGCCTGCACACTACCATGCTTCCAACCATGACGGTCATGAACTCTAACCCTCTGGAACTGTTAGCCCCCAATAACCTCTTCCTTCTACAAGTTGCCTTGGTCATGGTGTCTCTTCCCAGCAAAAGAAACTTGGGACTAGGATACCATGAGGAGCATCACTGTTTAGATTTGCAATTCTGCAGGGAAGCTGAGGCAGGAGAGGGATCTATCACTGTGCACACTCCATCCTGCCTCTCCTTGAACCCACCCATTGTCTACGGAATTTTATGAAGTGCCTTTGAGGGATGTCCACTCAGAAAATTCTCTTAGACCCTCATTCTCCACTTCACATCTATTCTATCTACATGAAACTTTACATTTTCTTTTACTTGTCTTTAGTCTTTAGTCTGAGTTTCTACCACCCAAGTCTGAACTGACAGTGGATTCTGTCTGGAAACGGTTCCTCTGTTTTTTTATGAGCACCGAACACTACAATGGTGTAGAGAAAGTCACAGTCTTTTTATTTCATTTTAATGAGTATGTAGTGCATGAAAACTGTATTTACATTGTTTCTGCATCTACTCTCTACTCTTCCCCATGGCCTCTCTCTAGTTCATGATCTCTTATTCACTTACTGGTGTGTGTGTGTGTGTGTGTGTATGTGTGTGTGTGTATACAGACTGCTGAGTCTATTTGGTGTTGCTCATGTGAATATGGGTTTATGATGGCCACTAGTTATTGAATAATCTACCAGGGGCTCATCCTTAGAGAAGTCTAATTCTCCCTGTATCAGCAACCATTAATTATTTATAACTTTTCATCCAGTGATGGAACCTTGTGGATTTCCCCATTCACATTTAGATATCAAGTGGTATTGTCATTGTATAGGTCTTGTTTAGGCAACCATATTGTTAAGATTCTGTGGGTACAGTTTCCCCGTCACATACAGAAGACACCAGCTCCTGGACCTCTGTCTCTGTCTTCGTTAGGGTTTTTATTGCTGTGAAGACACACCATGACCACAGCAACTCTTATAAAGAAAACATTTAATTGGGGTGGCTCATTTACAGTTTCAGCATTTCAGTCCATTATCATCATGGCAGGGAGCATGGAGGCATGGAGACAGATGTGGTGCCGGCTACATCTTGACTTGCAGGCAATAGGAAGTTGACTGACACACAGGGAGATATCCTGAGCATAGAAAACCTGAAAGCCCACCCCCACAGTGACACACTTCCTCCAACAAGGCCACACCCACTCCAACAAAGCCACACCTCCTATACTGCCACTCCCTATGAAACTATGGAAACCAATTACATTCAAACTACCACAGGCTCTTAAAATCTTTCTGTTCTTTCTTATGGTAGCTGAGCTTTCGGTATAGAGGTTGTAGAGGTTGTCTCATAGATATATCAACTGGTGATTGAGTACTCCACAATCAGTTGTTCCCTGCACTCTGATGAGTTACACTCAAATCATGCAACCTTAATCATCTCAGGACCTCCCTCTCATTTTTTAATCTCCAGTGGACTCTCCTGATACGGTCAGCCTGTCAGACAGCTTGCCTTACCAGAAAGGCCTCTATGTCTGCCTCCTTTAGACCAGTTCTGCCATGTCCCTCACAGAAAAAGTCTTTTGCTCCCACACTCACTCCACAGAGAGGAATGCCTCAGATGTAGTTTGGGGGTGCAGTTTAAATTATCTAGTATTATATAACATCCATGGGATCAAGATAAAATCCAAACTGGGTTGCTATTTTCAGTCAATGTCCTGGGAGGCTTTGGGAAAAGCAGACCCAAAATCTAAGAAAAAAATAAGAAAAATAAGAAAAGCCTCATGGTTTCAAACTTAAAGTATTTGTCAAATTATCTTAGAGGAAAAAAAAACTTATCTTTGAAGTAGGAAGTTCTTAAATGAATTGCTATAAGAATATTATTATTTACCATTATTTGGTAGCAAGATAGGGATATAATTATTGTTTGATAGGAAATACGGGGGAGGGGTGTTAATGGGAAAGATTTGGGGCCTCAGCTGACATAGTCTCCCAACTTTATAATCTTATCTTGATACTTATTTGTGTCCTAAGTATTTAGTGCTAACACAACATAAAGAGTGGCAAGCTCAAAGTTACAATACATTATGCATAATTTAATGTCTTAGAAGGTCTATAAACACAGTGTGAAGTGTTCAGCGTGTTACATGATGCAGCATCTGAAACCAGACTCCTCTGATGTGTTTATCTCGATGTTATTAATTGTGACATGAATTCTTCTGCATTTATTTTGTTTGCAAAAAGCATTTTATTAATTAGTTACACCACTCTCAAGGGTATTAGATTTTTTTTAGAACCTTCAGTGTCAAAACTTTTGCAAGTATAAAACTGCAAATCATTTGCAAAAGAAATGAAGTGTTATTAAATAATTTCTGAATACCATTTGAAGAGCAAAAGTACTCCTAAGAAACCTACTTCCCAGGCATTTCTAAGCATGGAAGCACTTATGAACTTTTATTGCCTGCCATTGCCATCCTATGCCAGTTCCTTTCAGAAAAAAAAAAGAAAAGAAAAACAGATGGTAGGGATCATGTCTTTGTATCCTGTCATTATGAAGATACCAGCCCAAAAGTTCCAGCTTATGTTATGAGAAAATTGTTCATGATTCTTGCTTTTGTTTTGTTTTATTCATACATATTATCAAATTGTTGTGTTGAATCTTTGTATGGGAATATATTCCATATATGGTTTCCATTTGGAAGCATGGCTAATTCTTAAAATGCATAGTTTTGTGTTTAATGGGTTTTTTTTTATCCCAACCATACACTTATTGGTGTTTTGTATAAATGACTCACTTAAGAACGGATTTTAAGATGAGTTTCTTCAGAAAAACTTAGTTTGTTTCTAAAAATTACCTGTGGAAATAAGCTAACTGGGTTGGAGCAGTGGCATCGATCGTAGAAATTCTGGCCCTAAAGACAAGTTTAAGGCTAGCAATAGCCAAGCAAGGAAGCAACACTGTTAGCTGACAACCCCTTTAGTGCTCCTTATCCTGCTGGGTGATATTTTCACCCAACTTAGTCTTTCTCTGATGGAACCATCTCTCCAGGGTCCGTAGCCAACATCGTACCTTGTTTATGTCTTAGGGCTTCTTTCCTGTCCTCACATACGTCGTCTAGTTTGTAAAAATCCTTTAGGCTGCCTAGGATTGGCAGATGGCTCCAGATGAGCCGAGACTAGTAGCTGGAGATAGTGTTTGGACTTCTGATTCCCGTACTCTTTTGACTTTGAATAGGTGCCTTCATTTCCATATGATTTCATTCATGCACCTAAAGACATATAATTACATTTTATTTCATGTGAACAGCCCTCATAGACCATCTTACAAAAACCAAAGGCACCAGACCATGCTTTTCAAAACCCTAGTTTTAAGCAAGTGGCTATCCACATTTTCAGTGTTTCCTACATTTCCTCAATATTCCTTATTTTTTCATTCGATTTTAGCTTTGCTTCAAATTTTATCAAGTTCCTATGTTACATTTTGCTTTATGCAAAACTTATTTTTCTATTTGAAAAAAAAAAACAGGTAGCTCAGGTTGGCCTCTAAAAGATGACTTTGAACTTCCGATCTTCCTTTACCCTCCAAGTACCTCTACCTCCGTCTGAAATGGTGACTCTGCTTCCAGGAATCTCAGAATGAGACTGTGTGTGGGAGCTGTCTCCTCCCGTTGTATGTTCCTCTCTAAGACTGGGATTAAAGGTGTGCACCACTACTGCCCGGTTTCTGTGGCAAACTAGTGTGGCTACTTAAAGGTGTGTGTCAGCACTGCCTGGTCTGTAAGGCTGACCAGTGGGGCTGTTTTAGTCTCTGGACTTCAGGCAAGCTCTATTTATTAAATACAAATGAAATATCACTACAATAGATATTCAAGAAATTTGTTGGGCACAGCACGTGAGAAACAAGCAGAGGGAAAACAGAAGTAGGTAGGAGAAGCCTTCAGAACACAATGTAGGAAGTTCTGAGACCAGCTCTTCCTAGAAGAGCTCCAGCCAAGTTAAAGTAGCAGTGCTAAGGAGGGTGAATTGCTACCACACAAATGCTGTGGAGAGTATCTCTATCTCCCTAACAGGCTTGTGTGGAGTCTTAGGGAACGCTGAAGGAAGACCCCAATCTCAAATAAGAGATTGTAAGAGCAAAGAGATCTTTTTTATACCAGCATACGTGGGGTCATTCACCTGTACAAAATGATGACGACCCTGAGAGAAGTGTGCAGTCTCCTTTTCAGCATGACTAGAGGAATTTTAGGAACAGTTGGGTCATCTCCAATATGATTGGTTTAACAAGCAGCAGTTACATTAGTACATTTTTACTTGGCTGGGGTTTTATCTTTTGACATTCTTGGGTAAGTTTTTTTTGTTGTTGTTGTTGTTGTTGTTGTTGTTTTTTCGAGACAAGGTTTCTCTGTGGCTTTGGAGCCTGTCCTGGAACTAGCTCTGTAGACCAGGTTGGTCTCGAACTCACAGAGATCCGCCTGCCTCTGCCTCCCGAGTGCTGGGATTAAAGGTGTGTGCCACCACCGCCTGGCTTCTTGGGTAAGTTTTAAGGGGGTTGCAGGAACTGTCCTTGAGACATGGTGGGGCTGACTCAGGCCTTGTTCGTGCTCTCTTCCTTCGTCCCTGAATATAATTTATTGATAAGTGACCCTTTGTTGGGAGTGACACCTGTTTGCCCCTCTCAGAGAACTGAAACCTAAATTCAGGTGTAAAAGTTTAAGCCCTTCAATTGGAGGGACAGCTGTCCTACCTTCAGAAATCCAAGAGTTGCCATAAACAGTTTGTCTCATAGGACTCTGAGGTCCACAAGTCAGAAAGTCGAGAGATGAAAGAGAAAAGAGCTGTCAGTATTCAACATGAAGGAAAAACATAAAACACTGCATATCAGAAGGAGCATGCAATCCCTGCCGGTCACTAGGACGCATAACAGTCCAGAGATAGCCTCGAGCCAAGAAGAAAAAGTATAAGGTAGTGGAAAACAAGTGGAAATCTCTTGATTGAGTATGTATGACTGAGTACGCAAGGGCTCTGGGGAAATGGGAGCTCTGTATGTCATTGTAAACGTCAGTCATCTCCTCCCAGTATCCCACTCGAAGACCTTAGTATGGAGTCCCTAAATCTGGACATACTATCCCATCAAGGGAAACAACGTACGAACTGTATTCTTCTCTCTAGTTTGTCCAGTCGCATTTGATGACACAGTGCTCATCGAGTCACCCAGCTAGAAAACGAGGAGCTATCCTCACCTCCTCCACGTTCACCTTCAATAATTTGACTAAGTCATCCACTCCGTTGATTCTGTCATCAAAATTACTGACTGTCTAGTGTCTTCCATTTATTTCTATCTCCTGCTGTTGGAAGCTTTGAAAGTAGCTTCTAATTTGCCCGGATCCAGCAGATTTCATCTTTCCCCATTTCCATTCTTGGAACAAGAGTTGTCCCTCTTCCATACACCTCTAGTTTTATCTTCCTGTATGAAACAATCCCATTGCTCAGCATTGGCTTGTGAGATATATTCCAACGTGTTTTACATAGGACAGATTCAGCTTAGCATTGAGTCTGTTGGGGGTGATTTATTGGTTACCTACTCTGTCCAGGATATACATTTTCCCCATATGTTTAATAATGTTAAATGTTAATGTTCTTTCTTTTTCTCCCCTCCCCAGACTTTCCTTGTACATTCTACTTCTGATGTCCCTGACTTCAATATCTGTTTTAGCACTGTATCCCCCATGAAGTCTTCTATACCTTTGCTATGGTGTGCTTCAATATATATAACTTAAGATGACACTATCTTATTGGATTTCAATTTGTCCAACATCTATTAAGTGTCTGCTAGGTTACAGCACTAAAATTAGACACTAAGGTTTCATGAATGAGACGTGGACCCTTCTACCAAAGATCTCAGGATCTACTGTGTCTTTTCTCCATGAGACTATAGACTCTCAAATGACTTGAATTTATGGTTCCTAAAATACCATAAGCATTAACTATTGGAGAAGTTTTTAGTTCCTTTACTACCTCCTTTTAAGAAATCTCTTTTGACTTTCTATGCTTTTTGTTGTATGACAAAAATGCTCCCTGGGTAAATGTGACACACACATCTTTGTGATAAGGAGCTCATGACAAACCAAGGGGTGGACACCTCCAAAGTCTAACTTGATGAACCAATGAGTTTTATCAGAGTTACTTGGAGGAGGAGAAATGACTCAAAAACAGCTGTATTTCTGAGGCCCACTCACCCCAACCTTTGTGACATCTCACACAAGCTGAGAAACCTGGAGCACACTGCACCTGCTGACAGTTCACCGGGTTAGAAAGTGTCCTTTTCAAGTGACTTCCATCTAAACCTCTTCCCGGTAGTTTGGTTGGTTTCCGCTGCTCCTAGGCAGCTGGTCTGGTTTCAGAATCTTCTTTGCAGCCTGGCTTGTCTGGTTCTTTGTAGTTTTTATTGTTTGCTATGACAGGGAGGGGCCTAGTGAATTTGATCATTTTTAGGGACTTCCTGAAGCTATTTTGAGTTGTGTGCCTTCCTGTCCAAGGAGCTTCCCTCTAGGATAGAATGTCTCAATATCAGAGGAAACTGTTACGCAACAAAATTTCTGTGGGTCTCCTGAAGCCATGCAAAGATTTGTCCCTTCCAGGCCTAATGATGTTACTGAAGGATCAACTCTGTTCATTTAATTTCTGTCATCATGAAGTGTAATGATCTTTTTAGGAAAAGGGGCCGCTGATCCTCCTCTTAGATATGGGTCAACATTATTTTTGCTTACTTCTAAGGAATAGAAGGCAGTATAAAGGTCTATGCATGTGTTTCAAACCTGATCAGAAATGTTAACATTGCTTCCATCTGGCTCTCACTGAGAACATAGCCACCATGCAGAACCAAGCCACCATGCCGTAAGGGAGCTACATGAAAATGTGGCATGGGCATTTATACATGTTGATCCCCTTACCCCAGCTGAAAACCCAGCTGACAGTCAATATCAATGCCAGCTGTGGTTAACCACATCTTCAGACGATTCCAGCCCTCTCAGATGATGCCAAATGCAGCAGACAGGAGCAGCACTGGTGATTTCAGCCAAAATGAGGGATGTGTGAACAAACCAAATGTTGTTCTTTTAATCCACTAAATTTCTGTATACTTATTATGTAGTGATGGATAGATGAAACAACACTAACATAAATTGCAACTCAAATGCTTCTTAGATAAGCCTCCAACTCGATACAAATTTTGCTTTAGAACCACAAACCCAAAATGCTCTAATAAAGTGTGGAGAGCTGTGCCCGAAATTTACAACTGGATCATGTTCTCAGCAGAACACAAGATGCATAGAGATAGCCTAGAGCTTTTCCATGTATTTGCCATTGTTATGGGCTTCTGGCTTCCTTTCCTGACCTCCGCATATTCTGTTCTTCATACAGCAGCCATAGAATATGTTTAAAATGTGAGTTAGGGGGCTGGAGAGATGGCTCAGTGGTTAAGAGCACTGGCTGCTCTTCCAGAGGTCCTGAGTTCAATTCCCAGCAACCACATGGTAGCTCACAGCCATCTATAATGAGATCTGGGGCCCTCTTCTGACCTGCAGGCACACAGGGAAGGAGGGAATGTTGTATACATAATAAATAAATAAATCTTTAAAATGTGAGTTGGATTGTGACTTCTTGCCCCAGTATCTTCAGCAGCTTTCAGGTTTACACAAAACATAATTCCAATCATTCCTCTGGCCAAATGCCTACATATGTTTGCTTCCCACCTACCCCGTTTCCTTTTACTGAGTTCTACATTTGTTCTACTTCACCCAGTTGACATCCTGCCTGTCCCTAGAGCTTGCCAAGTATATTTCTATCTTGGAATTTCCCTTGGCTTATTGCTGTCCATGTTCAAGATTACTTTAGTGCGGGAATTAAAAGATATCACATCAAAAAAAAAAAACTCTCCCAACTTTCTAGTACTTTTCTTCATAGTCAACCATCACTTGACATATTACATGCATATCTATTACACATTTATTTAAATCTCCTTCCAATAGAATGTGGGTACCACAGAAGTGGGAACTTTGTTTATTGTTTGTCTGCAGGGCTTAGAGCAGCATTTAGAACTCAACAACTATTGTTGGGTTACAAATGAATATTTTTAAAAGAAAAGACAAACAAGGCATGGTGGTAACATAGAGTCATCTTAGAACTTTGTAGGTAGAGGTCAGAAGATCAGGAACTTGAGACCTGGGCTATAGAGTGATTTTCAAGCCAGAGGCTCAACTACATAGCTATACCTTGTCCAAAAAAAAAATAAAAAGAGATACAAGACATAAACATTTTAAATCAAGTATCGTTTACACTGAGATCATGTGTGTGTTTGCATGTGTACTCATTCTCACTCTATTTATCAACAGGTATTATTAAGGGAGGTTAGTTGTATGATACAGGCTTTTGAATGCAAAAATTCAAAGGCCTGCAGAAAATTGGGTTATTTTTTATGAATCAAGTATTGCTTTTTTAAATTTTTTATACTTTATTGTTTTTAATGTTTTATACTTTTTCCTCACTCCCCTTTCTCCTCCCCTCTCCTCTTCTACCCTCCACCCCTGCCCCCCATGTTCCCAATTTATTCAGGAGATCTGTCTTTTTCTCCTTCCTAGGCAGATCCATGTATGTCTCTCTTAGGGTTTTCTCCTGTGGCCTCCTGTGCCATTGTGTTCAAGGCTACTTACTACTTTCTCTTCTATCAGGTTCAGTGTGGTTAGATTCTTTTGAGGCCTTTAACCCATTTGGAGCTGAGTTTTGTGCATGATGATAGGTAGGAATCTATTTGCATTCTTCTACACATCAATATCCAGTATGCCAACACCATTTATTGGAGATGCTTTCTTTTTTCCATTTTATAATTTTAACTTCTTTGTCAAAAATCAGGTGTTTATAGGTATGTGGGTTGATATCCGGGTCTTAATTCAATTCCATTGGTCCTCCTGTCTGTTTTTATGCTAATACCAAGCTGTTTTCATTATTGTAGCTCTATGGCAGAGTTTGAAGTCTGTTGTAGTTCGTTCCCAGCTGCCCAGACCACAAAATAATCACAAGAAAATATATTATTTAAATCACTGCTTGGACAAGCACTTAAGCATATTGCTAGCTAGCCCTTACATCTTTAGTTAACCCATTTATATTATTTTATATTAAAATCTGAAATAAATCTCTATATATCTAGAAAACTTAACTAAAATGACTACAAGCTTGACTATTATAGATGATTATCTAGTAACCAGTATTTCTTAACTATACATTACATTTTTCTGGGATTTTGATGGGTATTATATTGAATCTGTAGATTGCTTTTGTTAAGTTTGACATTTACACTATGTTAATCCTACCTACCCAAGGGCATAGAAGATCTTTCCATTTTCTGGTGTTTTCTTCAATTTCTTTCTTTTTTTTAAGTTCTTTTTTTTCTGTTTATTTATTTATTTATTTATTTATTTATTTATTAAAGATTTCTGTCTCTTCCCCGCCACCACCTCCCATTTCCTTCCCCCTCCCCCAATCAAGTCCCCCTCCTTCGAAAGCCCAAAGAGCAATCAGGGTTCCCTGCTCTGTGGAAAGTCCAAGAACCTCCCACCTCCATCCAGGTCTAGTAAGGTAGCATCCAAACTGCCTAGGCTCCCACAAAGCCAGTACGTGCAGTAGGATCAAAAACCCATTGCCATTGTTCTTGAGTTCTCAGTAGTCCTCATTGTCTGCTATATTCAGTGAGTCCGGTTTTATCCCAGGCTTTTTCATACCCAGGCCAGCTGGTCTTGGTGAGTTCCCAATAGAACATCCCCATTGTCTCAGTGTGTGGGTGCACCCCTCGCGGTCCTGAGTTCCTTGTTCATGCTCTCTCTCCTTCTGCTCCTGATTTGGACCTTGAGATTTCTGTCCGGTGCTCTAATGTGGGTCTCTGTCTCCTCATCTCCTGATGAAGGTTAATATTCAGGAGGATGCCTATATGTTTTTCTTTGGGTTCACCTTCTTATTTAGCTTCTCTAGGCTCGCGAATTATAGGCTCTTCAATTTCTTTCTTCAAAGATTTGAAGTTCTTGTCATATAGGTCTTTCACTAGTTTGGTTAGAATTGCCCCAAGATATTTTATGTTATTTTTGACTATTGTAAAGGGTGATGTTTCTCTAATTTTTTTACAGCCCATTTATCATCTGTATATAGGAGGACTACTGATGTTTTGTAGTTAATCTTGTATCCTGCTACATTATTGAAGGTGTTTATCAGTTGTAAGAGTTCCCTGGTGGTATTTTTGGGGTCACTTATGTATACTATCATTTCATCAACAAATAGTGAAAGTTTGGCTTCTTCTTTTCCAAATTGTATCCCCTTGAACTCCTTTTTTTCTGTCTTATTACTCTAGCTAGAACTTCAAGTACTATACTGAATAGATATAGAGTGGACAGCCTTGTTTTGCTCCTGATTTCAGTGGGATCAATTTGAGTTTCTATAGTAAGAGGTCGCTTGTTTATTTCCCAGCTGCCCAGCAGCTCAGACCCAAAATAACCCACACAGAAACTGTATTATTTAAAACACTGTTTGGCCTATTAGCTCTAGCTTCTTATTGGCTAGCTCTTACATATTAATTTAATCCATCTTCATTAATCTGTGTATCACCATAAAGCTGTGGCTTACCTGGTAAAGTTCAGCATCTGTCTCCAGTAGGGATACATGGCTTCTCCTGACTCTGTCTTCTTTTTCCCAGTATTCAGTTTAGTTCCTCATCCTTCCTACCCCGCCTACCTCTGTTCTTCCCTGTTCTGCTATAGGCTCAAAGCAGTGTCTTTATTAACCAGTGGTATTCACAGCATACAGAGGGAAATCCCACAACAAGTTTCCCTCCATTTAGTTTGATTTTGGTTGTTGGTTTAGTATATATTGCCTTTATTATGTTTAGATATGTTTCTTGTATCCTGCTCTTTTCAAGACCCTTATCATGAGGGGTTGTTGAATTTTGTCAAAAGATTTTTTCAACATCTAATGAGATGATCATGTGACTTTTTTCTTTCAGATTGTTTATATGGTGGATTACATTGACAGATTTTCATAAGTTGAACCTTCTCTGCATCTCTGGGATGAAGCCTACTTGGTCATGGTGGATAATTTTCCTGATGTGTTCTTGTATTCCGTTTACCAGTATTTTATTGAGCATTTTTGCATCAGTGTTCATTAGTGAAATTGGTCTGTAATTCTTATTTATACTTGTGTCTTTGTGTAGTTTGGGTATCACAGTAAATGTAGCCTCATAAAAAGAGTTTGGTAATATTCCTTCTGTTTCTTTTCTTTTTTTGGAACAATTTGAGGAGTATTGGTATCAGTTCTTCTTTGAAAATCTGATAAAATTCTACACTGAAATTATTTGGTCCTGGACTTTTGATGGAGGAAGGTCATTGAGCAATAAAGAAACTGCTTGGCTGGCCCTGATAGGTTAAAGTGTAGGTGGGAGGAGTAAACAGAATAGAATTCTGGGAGGAAGAGGAAGTGAGGTCAGACTCTGCTCTGCTCCTGGAGGGACCCGACAGCTCTGCTCTCTGGAGCAGAGATGCCATGCTCAGCTCTCCTGGGTAGACTCAACAGCTCTGCTCTCTGGAGCAGAGACACCAGGCTCTGCTCTCCCAGGCAGCTCCGACCCAGGATTTGGATAGTCTTTCTCTGCCTTTTGGTTAGTTTGCATAAAGGTTTGTCTATTTTGTTGATTTTCTCAAAGAACCAACTCTTTGTCTCATTTATTCTTCATATTGTTTTTATTGTTTCTACTTTGGTTTTTTTATTATTTATTTATTTATTAAAGATTTCTGTCTCTTCCCCGCCGCCGCCTCCCATTTCCCTCCCCCTTCCCCAATCAACTCCCCCTCTCTCATCAGCCCAAAGAGCAGTCAGGGTTCCCTGCCCTGTGGGAAGTCCAAGGACCTCCCACCTCCTTCCAGGTCTAGTTAGGTGAGCATCCAAACTGTTGATTTTCAGATCTCAATTTGGTTATTTCCTGTCATCTAGTCCTTCTGGGTGAGTTTGATTCTTTTTGTTCTAGGGATTTCAAGTGTTCTGTTAATTCACTAGTGTGGGTTTGTTCCAGATTCTTTATGTAGACATTTAGTCCTATGAACTTTCCTCTTACTGCTGCTTTCATTGTGTCCCATAAGTTTGAGTATGTTATACAGTGATTTTTATTGAATTTTAGGAAGTCTTTAATTTCTTTCTTTTTTTTTTCTTTACCCAGTGGTGATTCAGTTGAGCATGGTTCAGTTTGCATGAATTTGTGGGCTTTCGGTAATTTGTGTTGTTGTTAAATTCTAACTTTAAGATATGATGGTCTGATAAGACACAGGGGTTATTCCAATTTTTTAATATCTGTTGAGATTTGTTTTGTTACCACGTATGTGGTTGATTTTGGAGAAGGGTCCATGAGGTGCTCATAAGAAGGTATATTTTTTTTTATGTTTGGGTGAAATGATCTGTAGATGTCTGATAAGTCCATTTGAGTTATAACATGTTAGATCCTTTATTTCTCTGTTAAGTTTCTGTCTGACAGACCTGTCCAGTGGTGAGAGTGATGAGCTGATGTTTGCCACCTACACATTAGTGTATGGGGCTTGATGTGTGATTTACAGCCCCCACTCCCACCCAGGACGTTTTGTAGGTGTGTTTGTGTGTCTGTTCCTCCTGCCCTCCCTTGCTGCCCCAGGCAGGTTTCCAGGACAAAGCAGTGCAGGATGCTGCAATTCACTCTCTTAATATAATGCTATATAATCTCACTGAAGACATTCTCCCAGAAGAATGCCCTACAAGGTAAATACTTGCTTCCTAAGAGAAAAGTCCATGCCCTAGGCCCTTTCGAGAATTTTTTTTTTTCATTCCTAACAACACACACAAGGTGAATTGGTCTTATAAATTGAGTCACTTTAACAAACAGTTGGAAAGAAGTGAAAGAATCAAATTACACAAAATATACCGAACAGAATTTCGATTGCTATAAATCGTATCCAGGGATGTTTAAGGTTGAGTTCAACTGTCCGTACTTGCATCACGCTGGGTGGAATTCCCAGTGTGTGGTCCTGCAGTTGGAGCTATTCCCCACAGGAAAGAGCCTCTGATTTCTATATACACTTCAGGACAGAAAAACAACAATTAAAACAGCAATGCAGACAACCGCTTGTTTCAGCCACAGTGAAAGGAGGTCATGCGAACAGCAACAACAGACCCGAAGCCTGAGCTACAACGCCTCGTCTGCTATTGGCTGCAAGCAAACTTGAAGCCCTCTTGCTAAAACCACAGAGTTGCTCAGCAGGAGCAGCTTCATCCCAAATCACTCCTGTAAATACACCTACTGATTATCCAAACAACCCTGATGCAGGAGAGCTGGGACTCGCTGTTCTGGGTGGTGCTTCCTGCTGCCAGGGGGTGGTGTGTTTTACCTAAAAGACAGCGAACCACGGTTCAATTACAGTTTTAGATCAAAACATTCAAGTGCATGAGACAAGGAGAAAACATATCCTGCTCGGGAACAGCAACCTCCTCTTCCTAAAATGTGTGTTGATTTGAATTCAGAAAGTTAGTACAAAAAGACTGGCCTGGAAAACTAATGAAGAGTATTTTAGTGGAGGTTTGACTGATGCTCCATTTAGAAACTTAGGACCACGCCTGACAGAACACCACACTGGTAGTCAGGGGTGATGCTCTCCACGCCTTGTGTGCTTAGTCTGAGCAATAACCTCACTGAAACTTATCCACCAGAAGTGATCAAGACCAAGGGCTAATTTGTTTTCAATCTGTTATATGAAAACCTGTAGCATTCACACCATAAATTAGAGGTATTAGGAGTGTCTCTAAGTATTCTAATATTTTTTTTAAATATTTATTTATTTATTATGTATACAACATTCTGTCTGTATGCCT
This sequence comes from Alexandromys fortis, assembly GCF_014885135.2. Taxonomy (NCBI): domain Eukaryota; kingdom Metazoa; phylum Chordata; class Mammalia; order Rodentia; family Cricetidae; genus Alexandromys; species Alexandromys fortis. Next base: position 10,047,517 of record NW_026067913.1, on the reverse strand, counting down.
GCAGGCCAGAAGAGGGCACCAGACCTCATTACAGATGGTTGTGAGCCACCATGTGGTTGCTGGGAATTGAACTCAGGACCTTTGGAAGAGCAGGCAGTGCTCTTAACCTCTGAGCCATCTCTCCAGCCCC